>NC_056739.1:983803767-983826267 GCF_019279795.1 Protopterus annectens | reverse complement strand
GGACTGCCCTGTACTGTACCCATTTGAAAGTCAGATTTAGCACGTGAACAAAGTTAGTCTCACTATTAGCATCCTACCTGTGGTTAGAGATGTAGGGGGTTTGCCCACCTCTGGCCAGCTTGATATGTCAGGACTAGAAAATATGGGTGTTCCACTGCTGTTTTCCTTTGCATTCGTTCTGAATGCTTTCTTGTGTCCATGTTCGTTCTGTATATATATATATATATATATATATAGATATTATTATCTGTACGTACACATGCATGTACATCTACATGATTAATTACTTTGATCATACTGTTGAATGACTGTGCTGTTTGCAATGTTTGTGATAACATCAGAGTTAGGTATAACTGCCGTGGCTTAGTGGTAAATCACATTGGTTGTGGTGTGTAGGGTCCTGGCATTGAGCCTGGCCGAGGCGGTTTATTGTGTTGCTGGGCAGAACAAGGGCCGTTGGACAAAGGGTGAGTACAACATTTTTCAGCAGCAGTTTTCTGTTTCACCATGTTTAACCGCCGTTTTCCGTCATGCAAACACCTTCTGCATTCTTACTGTGATACGTCACCCCAGTTCACATTTCAATGGTATTATATCATTATACAGCATAAAATTAGCAGGATATGCTCGTATACGGATTACTGGTTGTAAATGGTGTGTGCTGCAGTTGAACCGGCAACTTCTGCTCGATAGGCGGATGTTCTAACCACCACACTATTGCTGTGCTACTTCATTTACATGTATACCCATGGTTCATAGTTACCAGAACAAACAAAGCAAAACATCACTAACACAGCAGTTATCCATTCTCTGGTCGGAAATAAACCACACCACTACACATGTGCCACTTCCTACTGCTCTAGACACGTCCCGTATGTTGGCTCACTCCAAGTATATTCAGACGTCCCAAGCTTATAGTCCTGGGACATACATTCATATAATAGTCAGGGTGTTCAATTAGTTTTCTGCTTGTCCGAATGGAGACTCGGATTGCCCTGTACCTGTTTGAAAGTCAGATTTATCATATGGAAAAAGTTAGTTCCACTGTTGGCATTCTTTCTGCGTTTGGAGATGCAGGAGGTTTGTTCAGCTCTGGTCAGCTTGTTATGACAGTACTAGATAATATGGGGGTTTCCTCTGCTGTTTTTCTTCACATTCATTATGACTGCTTTATTGTGACCATGTTCCATCTTCATGTATATGTGTGTATATATATATATATATATATATAGATATATGTCTGTACATACACATCCATTTACATCTACATACTTATTTACATTTCCCATACTGTTGAATGACAGCCACTTACTGCTGCGTATACCCACATACGTCAGCTTATAAGTTACTTAATCACCCTATATCTGACGGCCACTATTCTAGGCATCATATAAAATTAGCAGCCCTTGCATGGAGCCAGGAACAGAAACACCCTAGCCACCGGTTTGACCACTACACCATCCGTGGCACATTCTGCATGGATAGTAGTTAGGATATATGACTTTACTACAGACATTCCACACTACTGGCAACAAATGTGACAGTCGGTTGGTGTACATATGTATAGTACATGTTAATTTTCATATGTTTCTGAGAGACATATGTATACATTTGCAAGTATACATATTTATAAATAGGACACATACTTGACAACTACTTATATGCATGAATGTGTGATGTGTAGCTGTAGCTATGCATATATATGTATGTACATTTATAGATGTATGACTACATATTTGGGGTTGTACATGGCCATGTATATGAACACCCGCATCTGGGAGGGACATGTACCGTTTGTATACAGGGGTTGTGTGCATCATTACGATGTGGAAACTGGACAGGGTGTACAATTTGTGGGCGTGTACTATTTGGACGATGGCTATGGGGAAGCTTCTAGGGAACATGTGAAAGGTATATATTCCCAATAATGTACATGGGGAGACATGCATCATGGTCAGGTGTTTAATCCCGAGTCATAGGTTATGCAGGACTGGCTGGAGGCTGAGCAGGGTTGTGGACAACTACTGCTAATGCAACTTGTGTCCGGATGTCTACGGGGCTGGACATCGTGTTGTGCCTCCAAGTCTAATCTTTAGAACAGACACTTATCCCACGAGGGATGTCCAAAAATTGTGGATACCAATGACTCCCATTCTTTTGGCTATATGAAAATGAGGGAGGGTTATACATGCATGGGATACCTATTTTGCAAGCCTGAGACTGCCTAGGGTGAGACTGCCTACTAGATGTGGGTGGGGGGCACTATGTGCAGATATGGCTGGCCCAAGCTAACAGCCCGAGTATGGGTGGTTTTGGTGGACGTTCAGCAAGGGGGGTCAGTGTGCTGTGGAGGGGATGATGGATATTCAGTTATGTATCCAGGTGTGTAGGGGTTGGATGGCTCTGTTCAGGACAGACCATTATGTGGGTGAGAGCCGGTACCGTTTCTGTACATGTGTATCGCACATTCTAATGTTCATATGTTTGTGGGATTGTGTTCTGCAGAATGGCCTGTCAGGGTGTATTGGGGATGTGAATGTATGTTCTTTGGTTTCCCTTTTGATTCACCCACTGCTCCCTCATACACCTCCAGTTCACCTATTGTACACCCAACCCAGTCTCCCCTTGGCGAATTATTACATTATCAGTCACCCCCACAAATTCCACAAACACACCATCCATCCCTTCTCTGGTTGCTGGCTCATGGCACAGACAGCAGTACATATTGCGTACTCTACATATCTCTGGTACCAATATGGTTGTGAGGACAACCCTAGCATATTTGGACTTCCACATGCTGTAATTCACGCACATAGGTACACGCAAATACTTATCTTTCATGACATTGTAGGTTGACCTGGGTAATACCCATTCATCTTTGGGCTGTCCAGACAAGGACGACTCGGACCACGAATGGGCAGATATTGAGTGAATGCTCTGACCACTGGGCTAGGCTTAGCAAAGGGTAGTGGCATGCAAACACGCTGCATTTCATTTCCACTTGGTATAAAAATCAACACTACATTGAAATACAGACATGGGGTTTTAAATGTCATTGTTCCAAGACAGGGGCTCAACATTCAGCTACGTGCTTGTGTGTTTACTCCTGTGATTTTTATTTTGGTGTTCGCGGAACTCTCTTGTATGCTTTGCATACATTTCAGTATCCACGGACACTGACAGGAGTGATTACTATTAGGGGCAGGCTGTACTAGTCAGCATTTTAGGTTGAGCGACTGTAGCCGACATGTTCATGCCCCCTGCACTCGGGCACGTTTCCTGTGCATGTGGACGGTGCTTCAGCGTGCCTTCATTAATATGCCTATGGTGCTGTTGCACCATCTATATGCCGCATGCTTGGCGCAAGGCTAATGCCGTCCTTGCACTGAGCTTCATGAATCCCGGGGTATGTCTTTTTAAAAAGGGAATGCATTTTAAGCTATTGGTTTAGTAAGTAGTGAGGTTAATATGTAGTAGGGTTGAGAAGTGATTGGACAATTTTGTAACGTGATGATGTGGAAGTTGATTTAAATAGTAGATGTAATTACAGCTATTACTTCTGATGAAATGTGCCAGTTTTTAACATAGGATGAAAGTGTCTAACAGTATTAAAATTTTTCCTTTACCCCTTTTATGCTTGTCACTTTGTTGATTTTTGTGCCTGTGTTGCAAGATTGCTTTGGACTGCTTGGTGCTTGTGATTTTACTACTTAGACATCTTTGTGTCACATAAATGTTTTGCTGTACATTTTCATCATTAATAATTTAATCCCTTTTATCAGACAACAAAAAGTCTAAATAGTTTTTCTCTAAATAGTTTAAGAAATAGCAAAGTCTCATCCAAAAATGTGTCATCTGCAGACACTAACCAGGATATACAGATTCTTTGGCCCTTCACAATACTTGCTTTTTCTTTTAAGGGGTAGCAGTTTTGATAGTGCAAATAAGCAATGGAAAATATATTCTTCCTGAACATAGTAGCATAACCTCTTGTTTCAAAATCTTTAAACATGGTAATTGTGATGCCCCCCCCCCCCCCAGGCCAATAATCAAGGAGCCTGAATCCTCACCACTGATACTGGTGAGGGACATTCACTTGGAACAAAGATAGATACACACAGTATTTCCTGATGTAGCTGTCTGCATCAAGCACAATTTCCCTTAACAGCGCACAGGAAACACACTCAGTCTGGGGGCTAGGTTCCCCCTCTTTCTCTCCAGGCCCTCAGTAAGACTCCCCACTGGCATAGCTGTAAAGTTGAGTCCTCTGATGAGTGTCCAAGCCAAGTCCTTCACCACTCTATCTGTGAAACCAGTGGTGTGTGTCCCTGCTCCAAGTAGCTGATACACACACTCTTCAAAATTTGAGTTTCAC
Organism: Protopterus annectens; assembly: GCF_019279795.1. NCBI lineage: Eukaryota > Metazoa > Chordata > Ceratodontiformes > Protopteridae > Protopterus > Protopterus annectens. The sequence goes on along the minus strand of NC_056739.1, from coordinate 983,821,892 downwards.
ACACACACACACACACACACACACACACACACACACACACACACACACACACACACAGGAAAGACTGGCACATATGTACTAGCTATGCCCCTCTACCCAGACTATAAGGTAGTTACTGCCACCAGACACTTCAAGGCCAGCTACTTTAAGACTCTTACAAGGATACCCAATTATACTGAGAGGAATGAATACTGTTACAAATGCTAGTGTTTGACCAATGCGGCAAGGCTCTCAGGAGTGGACACAGTGTCACCAAATAAATATATGTACTCTCACAGGTTACAATATTCTATAAAGGATCAGCCACAGTGAGAAGTTTAAATATATTTAATAATAAATAACAAAAGAACATGAACATGCTAAATATCTATTTAGAATAAACACCAGAGTTTCTATCATAGGAAATATTAAAAATAATACAGATGGATAGATTCACACAGTTACAGAAAAACAGTACTTAACTAATCTCACTAAATTTTCCTGACTGATCTAAAGAAGTACTATCACCTGGTTACTTACTAAAGTAAGGCAAGATGAAGTGGGTGAGTGATCCTTCAATGTCAGGTTACAGGAGACTTCTGTCTCATCTGGTATTAAAATATAATTTCAATCCTGGATTATAGAATGACATCATATACATCTGGGCATCTGACTTCTGGTTCCCATGCTACTCCTTTTACTAGAAAGTGAACCAGAATCTCGCACATATGTGTTATCATACACATAGATAGCGCTTTGCTAAGATGTGATATAGCATCTGGAAGCCATAACATAATTTCAACACTTCCACCCTTCCAGGGTAGCAATTAGTTCACTGCTAAGAACAATACAGAAGGCTTCCTATTACAGAGTTTTTTTTCCTGGCTGCATTGAGACCTGTGACATACAATGTTTATGGCTTATACTAAGTAATTTAATTCCAAACTATTTTTCAAAGTTAGCTGGACTGAGATTAACCTCTTCTTTTCCAGTATCCTCAATGTACTCATTTCAATAGTTACCACACAGTCTGACATACAGGTATACTTATTTTTTTGTCCAGCAGGACCCACTATTGGTACATTTTTTAACACAAGCAATTTTACAAATACATTTTCAACACAAGCACCTGTACAAACCAGTTTGATATACAAATGACATATAATTCTTTACAAAACTCTAGCTAGCTGTGCTGGCATATGTTACACATTCAGTGCACTACTTCTCCTGACATAGCTGGCAATACCTCACATCGTCACAGTAACATCCAAGTAATTAATTCCTGACATAGGTTGGTTGTAAGTAAACTCCAGAAAATAAATACATTTGTTCATAAACCCAATCAATTCAACTAACTTACTACTAGTTCACTTCCAGAAAATAAAATATTCTCAAGAAATGTAAAGTAGGTGTCCCAATATCTGGAATAAGTTGATGGGAATCAACATTTAGTTCCAAATATAATACAAGTAAATTTGCATATAGAGGACACAGGCAGCCCCCATGGCTAGACCTGCAACTTGATGATAATATTCCCTTTCAAAGCTCATAGAATTATTCTTAACTACAAAACATTTTGCTTCTTTCAAAATATGTAATTAATCATTAGACAATTCAGGAAAATATCCAGTAATCATTAAACAATTCAGGAAAATATCCAATATAGCCTTCCACTCTACCATTGTACACCAGTTTCATGTGGTATAACCGAGAACAAGTCCATAATATCAACAGTAACAAAAATGTCATCATTTAAAAATGGTACTGCCTTTAAAAGACTTAAAAAGTGCCAGGAGTCCTTTAGTATACATACATAGTGAAAAAATAGACCTCTTAAGTTTCCAGTCTATACATTTTGCTAAAGGTTCAGTCTTTGGCCCACTAGCAGCCACAATAGGCTAGAATGGAAGATTGTAAACTTACTTATGAAACTTTGGGATTCCAAAAATACTGGTTATCCTAAGCCTGTTCAACTTCAAAAATTCAAATAAACCAGGATCAATCTTTTTATCAATTAATACATCATCCAGCCACAAGTTAATACTCCTATAAGCCATATTTACTTTATTTAAAGAAATACAATTGTAACTACCACTATTAGAAAGTAAATCTAACTTTTTCCCAGAGAAAACAACAGGCAACATTAAAACAACCCACTCCCCCCACCTTTGTCAGTTTTCATAATTCTAATGGACTTGCCCATAGACAAGGTCTCCAACAGTACACATTTATTCATAGTTAAATTGAAAAATATCTTTCTAATAGACATAGCATGCAGGGACCAAATGTCTGTCTCACACTGTTTTCTTTAAAGATTGTGATACAGGGTTTAAATGTACTCTTCCTTTTAAGGTGGAACATTTGTCTTGATAAAATAGGAGTATTGCCCTGTTTGCTAAACATTACCCTTATATTTAAATTGTGCACACAGAGTTTCAACTCAGTCAATGTTTTGGTCAGACTGAACTTTGCAGAAGGTATTAATGTAAAACCCCTCTCAAATAACTGGTGGTGTAAATCAACTATGACTAATTCAGTGCAATTAATAATTTTAAAATTATTCTTCACACTACTGTGAACAGTACCTGTAATGTGAAGGAACCATTTAATTCCTCTGAGCATTTTGAGCCCCATGACTCCTACCTCAACTGGATAGTTTTGGTTGGTTCCTCTGATGGATCAATTCCAAAGAGAATGAGTATTCATTGTGACCAGTGCTGTGAACTCTCCCATTAATCTTATTGGGTTGTAGGACTGGCAATGGATGTGCCAGGACACTTTAATCCAGCCCTTCATCCAAAGACACTGTCGCCATCAACTCAGTACCTTCAGTGGTCAAACCTGCTTCTTCCCTCCTGGATCCTTCTCAGAAAAGATTATGAAGCCATGGAATGAACTACCAGAATGGGTGGTGGAGAGGGATTCCTTGGAGACATTCAAGTGGGCACAGGCAGGTGAAGAAGAGATGAGGGATAAGATGAAGATGGAATGGTAATAAATGTTAAATGTACTCAAAAGGCAGACTGCATTGTCTTATTGTCTCTGTTTGCTATCAAGCAAATGTAATATAATGTAAACACAACACTGAAGCATAAAGATCTGAAATGAATTGCTTAAGTTTGAGCTGTACATATTTGTGAATAGGAGCAACTGATATTCAAAATCATCCATATTTGTTCAGCTCATTTTGCTTAATTATTATAATTATTCTACTTTTAACAGGTTTATGTGCTTTGTAGGCACTGCTTTTAGGTAACATGTCTCCCTGGATCAATTTTAGGAGATATCAGGATAGTCAAATGATGTGACAGATAAACAGTGTGATGTCTTGCATGACACTTTCTGAATTGCTGCAGACTTTTGGTATGGACTTATACCAGAAGCCTTGAAATGAACCATGAGGGAAAAGGAAATTTAGAAATCTGTTCAATATTAATTCATGCAAGGTTCTTAACTGTGACCATAATTCTGTACTGAATGGAGACAAGACTTATTCAGGATGTAACATACGAATATATGCTTCACAAGCAAGTGATGAAGATCTGAACTCATGCTCTAGCAATAATCGCTTAGATACAGAAGTTTTCCAAAACAAGGGTTAATATCCTGAACTGTTCATATTTAGAAATTTCATATAAGAAAATGTGTGTGACCTGGACTCCTGTTTTCATCTCCATGAACTTATGACCTCCTTATTGATCACAAAAAATCTTAGCAATCTGTACTTCTGAGATAAAACCCATAGTTTCTGACAACACTATGCAATATTAATATTTATAAATATCACAAAATCAGCCACATTTCCAAACTGAAAGCTGATTTCATAATAAATGGCACAATTGCTGTCAGCTGAAGGCCAGACAAAATGAGATCAAAGTGGTTGTCAGAAAAGGCCACTGACTGGGTTCAGGCATGTGACCCACAAGACATTTCCCTGCGAGCTACATCGCTGAAACCAGAAGGCTGCAGCACCACTTCGCTGTAGAGAGATCTGACTGAAAAGCGGAATCACTGCAGCTGTACACTAGGACTAGAAACATGGAATATCACGGCAATCCCTTAGGACAGCTACTGTAACTAAGATTGTTCTTATTTCAGTACGTTAATGTAACAGAGTCAGAACCCAGACTGACTCTATAACTCCATTACCATGGACTGTTGCAGAAGACGTGTATAAGCAAGAACACACACACACACACACACACACACACACACACACACACACACACACACACACACACACACACACACACACACCCCTCTATATATAACCACAGATTCATATACAAACACAGACATTGCTGATGCACACATACACACTTGGGCCCATACACATGTACCAATACAAAAATACACAAAAACCCCACAGAACTCATATAAATAAGCTTGAAATAACAGCACACATGAAAATACTGCAACAACTACAGAAGACATAATCTGTATGTTTGCATCTGCACAGTCAACAGAGTAGTTGTTTAAATGCCTTTCTAGCAGCAGTAATGTATAGCCATCTATCCAGCTTAATGCAATCCCTTTTGCTGGTATAATGTGCTAACCTTGCAGAATCACTTATATAAGATACTACCAACATAGCATTTACATGTTACCAACAAGGGGTGGCGTAAGCCAAACACAATTGGGCTAGGCTTATAAATGCCCCAGGGCAGACAGCCTAGTATGAACCTATGAACAGCTGACTGTATGAATGTGGTAATCACTTTGCATAAGTAGGACCTCCAGTCAGTATCCTGTGGACAAGAAAACTACAAGTCACATTCATGTTCTTGGACTGGTACTTACTAGCTCTGTGGCATGGCATTGTACTAACATATGTTTTTTCTGACAGCATAATTAGTTGCTGTTCTTCCTTGATACATTTGGTTTATTCTGTGTCATCTACCATGATAATTAAAGTAAGATCAAGAAAAATGGTAAAGGTGACCATCTTGTGATCACTTGGAGCTTTGTGACAGGACTAACACTAGCTAAAATGGACAAAATGAAACATAGGATTAATTAAAGATAACTGTCTGTAGAAACCTGCTGTCCTACTTATTAAACACACACACACACACACACACACACACACACACACACACACACACACACACACACACACACACACACTTACTCCCCCAGTAAGCCAAGGGAATGGAAATGCCCTGCAATCTACTACAAATTATTTGTTCCTCAGGTTAGATATTCATTCATTGTCCTATGCATGTATTATTATTCAGGGTCATGGGAAAGAAAGAGCCTATCTCAGTGTGTAAAGGGTACAAGATGAGAACATTGTCAGATGCACCCACACACACATACACAGTTCACTTGCCACAAACTCTTGGGATGTGGAAGGAAATGGTGAGACCACAAAAACAAAGCAGGTATAGCCCTTAAAGGCATGCACACCTTGAAAGACACCCCAGACAGGAACCAAACTGGAAAGTAAAGCATTGCAAAGCAGTAGAACTAACTGCTGCATCACAGCAACATAAGTAGCAATTCCAGTCACAAAAACAGAGACTAATTAATTCAAGACTGCATTTGTCACAGCAACAGAGTGATGATCATATCTCACTTCAAAGAGTCCTGCTGTCGTAAGAATGAGTGTAAAATATGCCATTTCAGGTTTGCTGATTAGGTTTACATCTTCAGATCATCTCAGAAATGTCCACGCTGAAAACCATCAAATGAAATGCAGACTTAAGGTTCTCTGCCTTTAGAATGATCTTGGATTTGTAAAACACCTTACTGATAATCCTAGAGTAGTTACTACATACTACAGATGTAGCAAATATGATGGCTTGCAAAGACTAACAGTGTAAATGATAACAAACATACTGACCTCTTTGAGTACTGACCATTTAGTGTCTCAGCACTGAGCTAATTAGTTTAGTAAAGTTGGCAGTAAGTGTTACCAGATATTCAAATCTGCCTTATTTACTGTTGGGATTCTCAGAATATAGAAATTCATAAAAAACAAAAAAACTATGCATCAAAAAAACTGAAATAATGATTAAAATAAATGAAATTAATATGTTAGGCTGAAGAACCTGCAGAAATTAACTGAATACTTTGGAAATGCCAATCATTGTTATAACCTGTTAATGGCTGGTGGTCCAGCAATATTCCATTACACGTTAAAGGAAAACTCTGTGCACTGACTAGAATTCAGTTAATCTTCCTGTAAGAATAAATACCAGTGATCTCAAGCATTTTGCACTTATGTTATGGGATTAAAGTGGTTTCAAATGTAATAAATCAGAATTAAATATTATATCAGTAGTTAAAATGCAGCTTGATGTTCATATGAATGTACTGCAGGCCAGTGGTGGTGGTGGTGGGGGGGGGGTGCATCTCTAAACAAAGCATCATCAAAACATCATCAAAGTACTAAACCTATGCCTGTAGGTGTAGATGACACAATAGAAGTTTTATTAAGATTTTCTTTGTCTTGTCAAAATTGAAGGCAATTTCAGGTCATTCAAGGTAAAAAGATTAGAGTGTAAGTGGGTCATACATCAAGGATCTTACAAAGGATTTTGATTCAGGTTGTTTTAAAACAAGATTAGCAGAACGTAACACTTGACACAGTACATTGCATGAAAGGATATAGTAGACCTGCTACACTGACCAACTTAATCACATCTCCTACATTTTATCTCACATAATTGACCTAAGTACTTCTTTGAGTACTGATGGGTTCTCCTCTTTCTTTACACACAATTGTAAAATGTTCACAGTTTGACTACCCTTGTCATGAATAAATGCTACCTCTTTAGACCTTTGAAATATATTTCATTCAGTTACTTAATTCCTTCTGTCAAGGACTGTACTACCTACATATTGTAATCCTGGCCATTTAGATTGGAACTTAACCTTCTAGAACATATGTGCTCAAAATCAATAACTCCCAATTCTCCTGTAAATTACAATGTACAGTCTTGCTGTTCATATATTTTCTTAATATGCCAGTCCCTGCACTCTACATAAAATGCTAACTAGTTTTATGTATTCGCTGACTTATTTACACATCCCCTTAGAAATTATTTGCTGTAATACTACCCTGTGGTATTATGGATGATTACTATTCATCTATACACTAGGCCTAATCATGTGTCTTGTACTGATGCATATTAGTTACGTGTACATAAATTAACATCTTTCATAATTCCATGCTACCATTAACTTTACACAGTCACATCCACTCTTCTTTTCCTCCTTATATAACTTTATGTTTTACTATGTCTCTTGACTTGTTATGACTGATTTACATTATAACTTTATGTTTTACTATGCCTCTGACTTGTTATGACTGATTTACATTATAACTTTAAGTTTTACTATGTCTCTGACTTGTTATGACTGATTTACATTATAACTTTATGTTTTACTATGCCTCTGACTTGTTATGACTGATTTACATTATAACTTTAAGTTTTACTATGTCTCTGACTTGTTATGACTGATTTACATTATAACTTTACGTTTTGCTATGTCTCTGACTTGTTATGATTGATTTACATTATAACTTTATGTTTTACTATGTCTCTGACTTGTTATGACTGATTTACATTATAACTTTATGTTTTACTATGTCTCTGACTTGTTATGACTGATTTACATTATAACTTTATGTTTTACTATGTCTCTGACTTGTTATGACTGATTTACATTATAACTTTATGTTTTACTATGTCGAAACTCTGACTTGTTATGACTGATTTACATTATAACATTATGTTTTACTATGTTTCTGACTTGTAATGACTGATTTACATTATAACTTTATGTTTTACTATGTCTCTGACTTGTTATGACTGATTTACATATACTGTGCCTTTGTCTTGGACTGTGGAAAGAATGGGTCCATTTTGAATTGGTCTACTTTCTGAATATTATCAAAATGAATAAATAATACATATAAACCAGAGCACAGCACAATAGTATAAGTCTGGGCTTATCAAATTCTTTCACAAGGGCAAGATCACCAAATGGTTCTGAAGTGTCTCAACCCTTAAAGTACACCTCCTCTAACTTATAAGTAGTGCTACTGCATTTGCCATTTGTATAATTTATGAAATAAAGTGCCTAGTTCTGTTTATTCCACAATCATTATGAATTTCATTTTCATACCTCTCTTCCAAAATTTAGTGCAAGTTCTGACCCTTCTCTACATGTTCGTACCCTAATATGAACCTATGAACCTAATAATCACAAAGGTCTTTACAAGCCTAGCCATGCCACCCAGCCCAGGTTTGTCCAAGACTTCCTTGAATGCCTACGTAGTGGGGTATGTTAGTAAAGAGCTGGCTTGGGGTTATGTAGGAGGTATGTTAGCTGGAGATTAATTTACTTACTATCAACCTCTGTCCATCAGAGACATAGGGGCCAGACTGGGGGTGAATTTGTAATTTTCCATCCAAGGTGTCATTTGAATAGGGTCAGGGATGAACTCTGCTTCACATAGATGGGTGGCTTAATCCATAGCATGAGGATCCTGTGAAACACATATTGGTCTTGCCAGCATGTTCTATTTATGTCGCAGGCAAAATTTAGGTCCTTGGATCTAGTGTTTCTAGTCCTGTTTGTTTTGCAGATGTGCAAGAGCTCCATCAGAGCTGAATCTGAGAATGTCTTATATGCTAGGCATAGATCGCCTCTCAGTAACCTGTAGGAGATTGAGTACAGAGATAGGTCCTTAAGGCGATCCATGTGGGACAGGTTATTCATACCCTGGATTTTCCTGGTGAAAAGCCTTTGAGGGCATTCCAACTGTTGCAAGTCCCTGGTTAGTACATGCCAAAGGGGGCATTGTACTCAGTGATGGGTATGATAAGCACTAAGCAGAGAGGTACTATAACTTCCTTGGATCTGGATGAAATACCCTTGGTTACGAGTTCAGCGACAAAGAATGATTGTCTTTCTATCTTGGTTACATGTTGGCTGAAGGCCAGATTACTTCCTACATATGCTGCTACATCTCTAGCTATTGGGTGAACTCTTAGGGGGGGTTTATTGGTGGAGTAATTATCTTGGGTGGACAATTTCCCAAAAGGCAAATTAATTCATTTCTTTGCTTTGAGCTTTAATCCATGGCTTTGGCACCAGTCATTTGTTTGTGTTAAACCCTCCTGTAGCATAATGTTTTTGTGGGGCATATCTATAATAGATACTAATTTATAAGCATCTGAAAACTTGGTAAACCATAGGCCTTTGACATTACCCTTTACTTTGGAGAAGTAGATGCCAAACAGGAGTGGGCCCAATATGAAGCCATGGGGTACTCCACTAGTGACCAGTCTCCTGGTGGAGGTGGTCTCACCAATCCTGATTTCCTTGGTCCTGTGAGCAATCCAGTGAGTGATGTAGGGATTTATGCCTAGTTCTGAGTGTTTGCAAACAATACCAAGTATTGTACCAAACACCATGACCAGGCCAAAGTAGGCAGTATGTTCTGTTTTCTCTCCATCCATAGCCTTGGAGAAATCCTTTTGACAAAGACTACCATGCTGAGTTGACAAGACCTTCCCTTAACAAAGCCACACTGGGATGGGTTTAGTGTCTTTAGGTTGCCAATCTCCTTACTGATCATTTCCATGATAGTTTGTTCTATGGCTTTGTATATTAGACTTGTCAGACTGATAGGTCTGTAGATCCTGGGGTCATTTGGTGGTCCACCCTTATGAAGAGGGATAATTGTTGTGGCCCTCCATTCACCTGGCAAGTAAACTGTTTTGAGGCTGTAGTTGAAAAGTCCTCCTAAGTCATGTTTTAGGCTATTTAGGAGGCAATTGGGGATATTGTAGGGGCCCAAAGAAGCAGTATTTTGGCCTTGGTGAGTGCCAACAGGACCTGGTCCTTGTTGCTAGCTGAGGAGGATATGCTAGAATGGATTTAACAGTGGATAGTGGTGGGGTGGTGAAGTTAGAGCTAAATTTATCAGCGAGTAGATTTGTTATGTCACCCTGGTCAGTGAAGGTTGTGCACATTGCTGAGTGTTACCATTAAGTTTCCTGACATAGCTGAAGAAGGCCTTGTGATTGTCCTTAGTCGGGAAGCTACTCTGACCTCGTAATTGGTCTTGTTGGACTTTATTAGATGCAATAGTTTCTTGCTTGGTTGAATCAGAGAGCTCTTGTCTCTGTGAGAGTTGCTCTTCCTGATTTTGGCCATGACTTTTTTTTCTTCTGTTACATACCTTTTTAAGGTAAGGATACCACCTATGGGGTTTGTTTTTGTTGCTACATCTGGGCTTACTTCTGGTAGCCTCAAATCAGCCATTTACATGTTTGTACAGAGTTTCTGTAAATAATCTTGCATAGTTAGCTGTGTTCTCAGGGTTTGGGGAGCTGTGAATTTTAACAATCTGTCACTTAATAGGATGCAGTTTGCTTTACAATAGTTTCTAATGATTATGGGTTTAGTTGGGTTTTCCACTTTGATTTTTATTTCACGGGAGACAGCTTTGTGGTCCACCCTCACCAATGAGGATGTGACATGGCGAGGGCACAAAGCTCTCCCTTACTGGTGAGTACTAGGTCTAATATGTTTGATCCTCTGGTTGGAATGCTCACTAACTGGTCCAGGGTACATTTGTTCATAAGGTCCAGGAAATGTGCCTGTGAGTTAGAGGAGTATATTTCCCAGTCTATAGAGGATAGTTAAAGTTTCCAATGAAAAGGGTATTTGGTTGAATGGTGAGTGCTACTAGCAGGTCTAGGTAAGAACTGTGAACTTTGGGGGTCATATAGGATGACCTGTAAGTGACAAGGACCTGGTAAGGAACCTTGTCTATGGAGACTTGGACGTGGATGAACAGCAGAACATCATCCTGTTTAACAAACCTGAAGTTGTATTTGTTACTAATGTAGATCGAGACACCTGCACCTTTAGCCCCTGTCGGTGTTGCTGTTGGTCTAAATGTGTGTAAGGAACTGTAACCTTCCACTGCTGAAGTACTTTCTGTGGCTTTAAAGAAAGTCTTGGTGACAGCACAGATGTCTACATTCTCCAGAGTGAGGAGAGCTTGTAGGGTGTTGAGTTTCTTGTTTAGACTCTGGACATTGATCAGTAACACCTTAAGGTTACTAGTTTTGTTATTTTGACATTGCCTAAAAAAAGATTTTAATGGGGCAGATAAACCTTTAGCCACTATCTGAAAGCCCAGGAAGAGCAGGTGCAGACCATCCTTGGCAAAGCAATGTGCTCTGTTACCCATGTCCTACCATGCTGATAGACCTGTAGTGGCACCAGAAACTAAGCCATTTACTAAAATCAATCATTTTCGGTTCATATTGTGGTACCATCCTTGCTGCGGTGGTGGTGCTGCGGTAGCGTTGTCGCCTCTCAGCAAGACATTGTTCTGTTCGATTCTCAGCTAGAGCTTCTTCTGTGTGGAGACATGCGTGAATGGACATACCTTCATTGAAGGTTGTGCATCAGGGCTGGCAACTCGGCATGTAAAAATCTACTGCCAATCATTAGCGGACCGGAGTTCCGTTGTGGCGACCCCTAACCGGGAAAAGCCAAAAGACACAACAACAACAACAACTGCGGTACCATCGGTGGAGGTTTAATGCTGCTTAATGCAAGGCACATATCTGTCTGTGACACATGTTCAAAAACATTCATAATTTCTCTTTTCATATAGTCTAGCGAGGCATGTCTCAGGTCATTTACATCAACACGCACTATGATAGAATCACATTGATACCTGTGGTGCAGTGACTTAAGTGCATGCATGATATTGCAGATTATTGCTTCAGATAAGTAACTAACTGTTATCTTCAACTTGTCCAGCCTGGTAAGAGGGCAGAGGCACCAGAAGCTGTTGAAGACTGGGGGGAGGGGGTTGGAGAGTGAGAGGAGCACTTAGTGATCTAAAAATGGCAATGTTTTTAAAACTATTTACTACCGCAACATAGGTTCACTTGGAGGACATTTTAAGTTTAGCCAATTTCCCTTTTGCTGCTTGAATTAACATTTTCTGATTGGTCTTACCTATCCCATGGCTGATAATTGTATATTAGCCTTAGTGAGAATAACTGTGATCATACTATAGATAATTTGAGGGGACCCATGTAAGGGATGCAGCATTTAGGAACTGCCTCTATCCGTTAGTGGCACGAAGGGCAATCTTGGAGTACATTTTCTATTACCCATCCTTAGGTCCAAGTTGCATTTGAATATGGACAGGGATGAGCTATGTTTTACTTGAATGGATAGTCTGTTCTGGAACTGTGGTGGCCTCTGTAATATATATCCATCTCTCCACAACATTCAGTTTAGACATCTGGACTGAGTATTTCTGATGCCATTTGACTTGCTGATGTTCAGTAGGTCCATCTGTATTAGGTCAGAGGAAGCCTTGTATGAAAGACACGTCACCTCTAAGCAGTCTGTAGGATATTGCGTATAGTGATACATATTTGAGGTGGTCCATGCAAAACCTTTTGTTTAGGACTTGTATCCTTCTAGTAAAGTATCTCTGTGGATATTCTAAGTGTTGCATGGGTCTGGACAGATACATGCCAAAGTGGGCATTATACAAAATGATTAACCTAATGAGGGCTTTGTAAAGGGGGGCAATAACATCTCTAGATTTAGTCACAATCAATTTGGTTATAAGCTGTGCAACATAGAAACACTTTCTTATGACTCTGGGCACATGTTGGTCAAAAGTTAGGTCACTGTATGCACAAGTTACCAAATGCAAAACAACTGGGTCAGTTCTCAGAGGGCATTGTCAATTTGGCAGTTCCCAGGAGTAGATTACTTCCCAAAGGATACTAGAATGTATTTCTTGGAGTTTCGTTTCAATTCATGATTCTGGCACCAGTCATTGTTTGGGCAAACCTTCCTGCATGATGGTTAAGTCATTTGGGGATTCAATAACTGCTCTGAGCTTGCAGTCATCTCAAAGCCCTTTGGTATTTCCTTTTACTTTTGAGATGTATATGCCAAACAGAAAAAGTCTCAGCACCAAACCCTGGGGTACTCCATTAGTGACTGGTCTCTTCCTCTGTTCTGATCTCCTGCATCCTGTGAGCAAGTTGGCAATCCATCTAGTGATGTAAGTGTTTGCTCCTACATTATTCATCTTTTGTACTACACCTGAGTAGGCAATTGTGCCAAAACGCTTGGTCAGGTCAAGGTAATGTGGTGTGAACTGTTTTACCTTCATTCACTGCTTTGGTGACAAGAGTAAAGCTTAGGATTTGCCCATGATTTTGTACCTTTCACACTTTCACCCGATTCTTGCCCTAACAGGTTGAGAAATCAGAGCATTTGTTTGAATGTCACTGATTTTGTGTCATATTTTTGGTCTGTTCCTCATATGTGTGATTTTCTGGCAAATTTATGAGGATTGCAAAACTTAAATAATGATAGACACTTGAGTTTTAGACAAACACTGAGCCATCTGCTAAACAAACAATACAGTCTCACAATGAAAACAAACTTAGCATGAGCAGTAAATGTCTCTGCCCTTGAAACTCGCATTCATTGAAACAGGATGAAAACCCACATTCATTTTGCATCTGGCCAGTGGAGGACTAAGCTTACCTCTGGGTTGTTTTCAAACCATAGGCTCCTTACACATTTTTAGGGCCATGCATACATGTATGTGTTGTTTGATTCACCTTTCTGATTGTATTAACCTGATTGTATTACATTATATTCCTTGTATACAGCACCACTTGTTAGGATGTGTTTTAAATTTGTAGTTTTGAGTAGACCTAGTAAACAATGAAACAAAATGTATGCACCAATAATGACAAAACTACCCATTTCAGAAAATTTGAACCATAAAAGGTCACTCAAACTTCTGTCATTACAATCCACCAATTTATTTTACATTTGTTTACCGGGATAGTCCGACTGGATACATATCCATTTTTAGCGAAGGCTAGGGGAGGAAAGCTCCACACAGACAAACATTAGATTACACAGAAGTTAGCAAACAATTACAAAAACAAAGTGATTATATACAATGGCTTAGTAATGTTCCCTAGTAGGGACTCACAGTTCTCATGGACAGACACAATTAAAAGTAAGGGATATCAGACTGGAAGCAGAACAGTATCAATAAATATGCACAATCTCTGCAGAAGTAAGTCATCTAAATAATTCCACATTAAAGGGATCTGTAACTAACGAAGAGGTTGCTGCTAGCAAACAACTTTATATTTCATTGTTTCATCTACAAATAAAGTGCCTGTTGCCCTTGAAGAATAAATTGCCTATGTTACACTGAAAAATGATAAGCTGGTAATGTTGCAATGAGGAATGGATGGCAAACTGATAAGAGGTTGACAGTTACTAAGTAACACCTCCAAAGGAGGACATTCATAGGACTGCAGCATCCACCCCCTTTAAAGTACAATACGGTACAGTATCAGCAATCCATCTATATACTGTGGGAGTAGAACTCACAGCCTTCTGCATCAAAAGCAAGTATACTACCTGTTGTGCTACTAACAATGCAAACAGACTTGGCATAAGCAGCACTAAACTTCTCTTCCCCCGAAGCTCTCAGTTCCTTGTAAAATCCACTTGACATTCAACTAAATCTCTCAGTTTTTCAGCAGAAGGAATCTGGAAAAAGCCAAAATGTATTTGCGGGGCAAAGGCCCAAAACCAGGGACACATTTTAAATATTGCTTTTATAATCTTGGAAAATTGCTAAAATAAAGTGTTTGGTGTTTCCATGTGTTTCCTGAAAGATAGGAAGACTGAAACTTAAAGGGCTATCATTATTTGGTGAATTCAGTTCTAACTGATTTGTCAGAAAACCACAAATATTAAGAGGAACAGACCAAAGGTATGAGCCAAATATTCTGTGAAAATCAGGACAGCTGAAAGCTATCGATTCAACTCCCTGAATCACAGGTGGTGGTATGGGTAGAGAATTCAGGCTCTTTTTCTTGTACCTAAGGTACATGGCTTGAGCCTGAGTAACACTAACCACCAGGTATACCTAACTAGGGCATTTACACACACACACACACACACACACACACACACACACACACACACACACACACACACACACACACACACTAGCAGATGCAGACACCCACACACCCACCCACCCTCTAGCAGATGCAGACACTGACACACCCACCCACCCACTGGCAGATGCAGACATCCACACACTGGCAGAAGCAGACACCCACCCACTGGCAGATGCAGACACCCACACACCCACCCACCCACTGGCAGATGCAGACACTCACACTCTCTGGCAAATGCAAACACCCACACACCCACCCACTCACTGGCAGATGCAGACACTCACATTATCTGGCAGATGCAGACACCCACACACCCACCCACTCACTGGCAGATGCAGACACTCACAGTCTCTGGCAGATGCACACACACAAACTCTCTGGCAGCAATATCAGCAATGGGCAGCAGGCATGGCAGCAATGATCTGGGCAACTATCAGCACTTGGGAGGGCAGCATAAAATAAAAGAACAAACAAAACTCTCCTTACCAGCATGACCTGGACCAGCAGCAGCATAACTCCTGTAACACACAGAGCTACAGCTAATTGGGCAGCAGGCATGGCAGCAATGATCTGGGCAACTAACAAAACTCTCCTTACTGGCATGACCAGAACAGTGTCAGCGTAACTCCTGTAACACAGCTACAGCTAGTTTAGTTAGTTAACCTCCTTACCGGCATGACTGGAACAGCAGCAGTATAACTCCTGTAACACAGCTACAGCTAGTTTAGTTAGTTAACCTCCTTACAGGCATGACCGGAACAGCAGCAGCAGCATAACTCCTGTAACACAGCTACAGCTAGTTTAGTTAGTTAACCTCCTTACTGGCATGACCGGAATAGCTGCAGCATAACTCCTATAACACAGCTAAAGCTAGTTTAGTTACTTATCCTCCGTGCATTGTGAAAACTCCACTTCATTAATTTTTCCCATCCAGTTAGTTTAACTTCCACATTAGTGTGTGATGCATGGGTCCTCCTTTAACTTACCACTCCGTTTCTTCCCGACAGGTCTTGCAGATGTAAAAGTCAGGGGGATGCGCCCACCCCCTCGCTCTATGGTTCTGGCGCCCATGTAAGAGGGGCATCTATGTGTTGTACAATAGAATCCCCTATGCCAAGAGCACTAGGTAAAGTGTTTGTTTACCTTAGGGTTTTATTCTTGGGGGATCACTGGGTGTAGGGTTATGTGTAGTGTTAGGTGTTGCTTTTGATGTGTGCTTTAGTGGTTATTGAGGATAGGTGTTGATGTTTGACAGCTTAGGATGTCTTTGAGGTGTTGACAGGTTTCTTTTAAGTTCATCAGCATAAGAAGATCTATTTGTGTGATGAGCAGTATGTGTGAAGGATGTAGTATATGTCCTTGACAACCTTGTCTAAGTGAGATTTTTGCCTCCAAGGAAGTTATCTATATACATCTCTCACATACTGTGTTAGTTTCTTTAAGTATTAAAAGGTTGACTGAGTACATGAACAAATTGCTACATTGTCTCAAGATGCCCATATCTGCCAAAACTGGCCACAGAGACATTAAGAAATTGCAGATTTATGTTGCCAGGATGTGAATTAGGGTTGGGCAATTACGGTTTAGGTAACTGGTTTTACAGGGGTCACCTGAGTGGTGTTTAGGAATAAGGCTAGATATTAGATAATGGTATGATCTGATATTAATTCTGTTTGATGCATTATCTAGCTGCCCTAAGCTCAGCTCCATGCAAAGCCTTTCTGTGTTACAGGTTAAAGTCCTAAGTACTAGCTTTATAGGTTTGTTACTATACAGGGTACTACTAACTACCAGTGCACAGTGAATAGCTCTGCAAAACAGCTTCTAATTTATAGCAGCCAGAAAACAGTTGAAGACTAACTCTTGTATTCTCTAGCCAATAAACAACTACAAATTGAGCTTGCTGGAATCCTTCTCAACTCAGAGACCAGATAAATACCTTCTGCCACAAGATGGATTGTCTCTTTAAGCCCCCTTATGTGCTTCTCAACTCAAATAGACTAGGCTACTTTTCTACTCCCACTAAAATTGCAGACCCAGTCTTTTTAATGTAGCAGCATACATGCCATACTTAAGTTATACAAAAGTGAAAGGTATCAGAAACAAATCAAGCAACTAGCTACAAGTAATTCTCACGTAAGTCTACCTGCTTGTATCTCAACTCAGACAGACCAACTACCTTTCTTTTACCACTAGAATTGCAGTTAAAAGCAAACTTTAATTAGCCACGAGTGAAAAGGTACAAAAAACAAACAGAACTAGCTACAAGTAATTACATAGTGATCCAAAGGCAGACAGGCCAGCAATGAGGAAAACATACACACATTTTAAGGCAATTTCAAAGTATACTAAAGGTCTAAGGAAGGGCCTTCCCAGTTTCTTCTGCCATTAACCGGTAAGTTAAGCACAGTAGACAAGACTGGGAGGAACTTCTAAAGCCAGATATACAGCAGATGAGACTGGGAGGAGCTTACAAGGCCAGATATCCAGTAGGGGAAGGCAGCTCAAAAAATATTCTAGTATAAAAGCATAACAGGGTAGGTGGGTGGGGAACCAAATTAAGAAGAGGGCTAGTAAATATGCAATAAAATGAGGACCAAGTCAGAACACCTAGGCTCAGTACATAAACCAAAAAGCGCAGCAGACTATAAAAATGCCTTAAATTAATAGCTTTAATTTTAGCTAAAGAGCAAACACAACTCACAAAACTTATTTAAAAGGTCAGATAAATGCAATATTGTAAATGTAGTCTAAATGCACTTCCTTGGATGCACAATGCAGTCCAAATGTTTTTTTTTCAAACTTCCAAGCTTCCAGCAGTTCCAAGATCCTTTGACTCAGATTTGCTTGCCACAAGCAAGAAGCCTAAACATGGCCTTTCCAATTCTTAGACTTCCCTATCACTGTGGTTTCCACTACTGGAAGCCTCATCACAGAAAGTGGACACACTGACTGAGCTGCATGCTAATACAGCAATCCAGGGGAATGACTAGAGCTAATTAGCAATGTTCTCCCGCAGAACTGCTAGCAGCTCCCAATTTATGCTGCTGAGTGACTGACAGAATCACTCAGCTGTGTAAATTTCCACTGTTGGAGGAAAAAGTGAATGCTGTCAATGACAATGGTTAC
>NC_056739.1:983603767-983798767 GCF_019279795.1 Protopterus annectens | reverse complement strand
GTGCATTAACACATCAGGTGGAAGGTACTGACCTAGACAAAGTCAGTGACAGTAAATAAGGAGTAATGTCTGCAGTCCTGTTATGCCGACAGGTCCTTCAAGCCTCATCACTGACAGAATGTGAACATATACTGCTGTGATTTATGTTGCATAGCCATGTACTTTTTAAGTCTAACATGGGAATCATTATGTGCCTCTAGCTGCTTTGTACTGGAATTCTTTTACTACAATATTCAGCCTTCTCTCTAAGCACAATTGCTTAAGACAAGGGATTACAATTTTTCTGCTGCCCCCACACACACACACACACACACACACACACACATACTAATTATTTGATGCAGCCTACTGGTAATCCCATTAAATGAATTATTTTTATTTAAGTTAATTGGTTCTGATTAGATTCAAGGATAGGGGAATTCTTGATTTACTGCAAGTAGTGATAGAGTAAGTGTTTGGTATATGAACTACAGTAATGGTTTCAGGTACTGTATTATAACTTTGAGAACTGCATTTAGATTACTGGATTTAGATTGCCAGTGTCTGAAATAAACAATAATGTTGTTGATTTATTACAAACAGCGATGCAGCTGAAGTAACTGAACTGCTGGAATGATTACTGCTGCTATAAATCACTTTTATGACACCATGCTTAGCTTGTTCTGAATGTCCTCTGTACCCACAAGGAAAGAAACATTCAAAGGAAGGGAAAAGCAGCAAAGATTTTCATAATAGGTGGACAAAATGATTTAGCATGATCAGGGCTGATAAATAATTATTTATCTAATGTTCTAGACAACAGCTTGCAGGGCTTCTTCCATAAGGTGGCAATATGAAACTGTTCAAAAATAGCTTTGCAATAAAAGTGACCAAGCACAATAAAAAAAAAAATCTTGAGAAATCAGCAAAAAAATTTGAAATTATTTGATGTTTTTTAATCTCAAGTAGTTCCAACTTGTTGGTGCTAGTTTTGAATAAATTATTGTTCAACATGGAAAACCACTCATTAATGGAGAATATGTTAAAGAATCATGCCTTGAGTGGGTTCCTTTCTTTTTTATTGGTTTACTAGAAAAATAAGAGATAATTGTTGCATTAAGTGAGGAGAAACATAATAAAAATGTACGGTATTAGTCGTAGGAGCAAATATAGCAGAACAGTTAATCAAAGCTATTAGTTCATGTGAAAGTCTTTCCATTTGCCTTATGGAGTGCTGATGTTACATCATCATCTCAGCTAGCCATTATTGCTTGATTTTTTAGAGGTGATATAATATGCAAAGAACTTACTAACTTAGTAGCATTACCTGAACATACCACAGGGTCTAACATAGGCAAGGCAGTAGTAAATGAACTGTCTGGCTGACAGGTTAGCTTTTCAAAAATAGTTTCCATTACAACTGAAGATGCACTCAGCATGACTGGTAAAGAGACAGGTTTTGTTAATCTTTCTGCAAAAGCAGGCTTTCATTATATTCTACACTAGGAGGCTTTGTGGAAAAAAAAGCTGGTTTTAACAAATTCAAAGTGGTGAAAACTGCAAACCTAGGTACTTCATTTTATTTCTGTTTCTGCTTTGGAAAAAAAATGGAGTGAGATGAATTGAAAGTACATAGGACTCAGTCAGGTACAAATTTTTTGGTTTAGCAGAGCTTCTGTCTTTGAAGGATTTGTTGCGTATCTGGATGAAATTCATCTTTTTTGATGAATGAAGCATTTTCTTATCAACAATTATATGATGTTGTATGGATTTGTATAGTGATTTTTTTTAGATTTTTCCTTGCCTTTAAATGACTTCAACACTGGATTATGGAAAGCTGCAAAATATCTGATGTTACATTAGATACTATAAAAGCCTTTCTGGAATATGTCAAAAAACTGAGTGACATTTATTTGAATGCCACTATTCTGAAGAAAACAGTGAAACAGAAAGTGAAATTTTCATTTTTCGCCACTTTTGTTTGACCTCAGAATAGGTATATATATGAGTAAAGTGGGTGCAGGAGTGTCTGTCCACAAGGGGTGCAGGAGAGCTAGCCCCCAGTAGAAAAAGGCCTTACTCTGGTATTTACTGAAAGTGTTTTCAATGAATTTACTTCAGAGTATTGAAATTTGGAGAATCAGTTCTCAAACTACAGATATAATTCCAACCTTTCACATTAAACTGGAAGTATTTAAATGTGAAATCAAAAATGGCACATTAAATCTTTCTCATATTCAGAAATGACAAATGTTAAACTACATGGAAAATAAGACATTCAGATAATTTAGATGTAATTTTTGAGAATCTGTAATTCCAGTACTGAACAATTTTCTTTAAAAAATACTATATTCAGGTCATGTGTAGAAATTGCAAAATGCATAAAGTATGTAATAGCATAACATTTGACAAAATTAATTAAAAAAAAAAAAACATTGCACCGGGTTGATTTGATTAATTCTGAAATGTATTTGCTTGATTGAAAAGTAGCTCAATTTATAGCGAAAAATGTTGACTTAAGAGCAGAGCTTTGAGACATTGCAGGAGATCAGCGAGCAACTGCATTAACACAAATATTGGGAATTCCAGTCTTGAAACTCTTAACATGAAAAATTTTGCAGTGGTAGAATTAATGATATTCTCATTAACATATACATGTGAGTAACTGTTTTCAGTATTAAGTTTAATTATAGAAGTAAACTTACTGAAGAAAGATGTGTTGCACACATAATTCTTACAACAACCAGATACAAGCCTGATATAACATATTTGCCATTGTTATTATAGCAGCAAATGTCTTAGTAATACAAATAAACTTTGGGAACAGGTTTTCAGAAATATTTCTTTAGTGCAGTATCAAAAGTCACAACAATATGGATAATTTTGGTAATATATTTTCAGAAAAGCTTCTTTAGTACAGCAGTGAAAGTCTCAGTGACAGGAATAATTTCTCGAAAACAGCTTTTCAGAAATACCTTTTTGTTGCAGCAGTGAAAGTCTCAGTGACACATACCTCTCAACTTCTTAGCACAATAAATGTAGACAAAGCCTAAAACAAAGGGGGCAAAGGCCACAAAAATAGGGATAGATTTTAAATATTGCTCTTATAAACTTAGAAAGTTGCTGGAATAACTTGTTAGCATGTATTTTCTGAAGGATATAAAGTCTGAAACCCAACTTCAATCCTCAGTGATATGCCAGAAAAACATACATTTTATGAGGAACAGACCACAATACAAGGCAAACGTCTGGACAGTTTAGAGGTATGCAGTGACAGGAATAATTTTTGGAAATGTTTTCAGTACTGCCTCCTTGGCGTAGCAGGAAAAGTCTCAGTGATAAGAATATATTCTGAAGATATGTTTGACATAAATGCAGAAGGAGAAATCTCAGTTATATGAATCATTTTTTGGAACAGCTTTTCAGAAATACCACTTTAGTACAACAGCAAAAGTCTCACCGATGCATAATTCTGTGAATATGTTTTCAGAAATGCTTCTCTAATGCAGAAACAAAACTTGTAAGCGATACAAATAATACTTGTTTTCAGACTGTTACTGCTGTACTAATGATAACAAGTATTTTATATCAGGCTTCTGTTTGTCTCACTATTAATTTTGGGAACATATTTTCTGGAATGCTTATTCAGTGCAGCAGCAGAAATTGCACTGAGATCCAGTTTTGAGAAAGTGTTTTCTGAAATTATCTATTTCAGTATGTTTCTGCTCCACTTATGCTCATAAAGGCAAAGAATATGTGTGAATAAGCAACAGAACACATCTTTTTCCCAGTAAGAAATATCAGTATTGTTGTAAATAATTCATTAATACATTTGAATACCTAAACTTCAACAGTAATACCAACCTAGTAAAAGAAAAATGAATGGGACTCAACACACCACCACTTTTTTATTGTGAATTTGCTGGTCCATACAAACGTGACACAGCCCCACAATTTATCACTTTCATTCCATAATACCAGGAACGTCTTCTGAATGTTTAAAATGTCAAATAAACATCTATAATTCCTTCAAAAAGTCACACATCACATTTAATCCAATAAAACTCTTTCCCTGAATGAAATTAGAAGTTATGTACTCACCATAACGTTCCATCTGAGTAGGTAGTTCATTTGTCTGCAACCTGTGGGTTACGGATCCGATATCGGATCTGAGCCGGCAACTTGTTTCAAGCTAATGGATCTGAGCTCCTAGCTCCTCCCTTCACCCATAATCCCCTGCTAACCATCCATGACCTCAGATCGAGTTTGCCTCTCCATATATATCCAACAAAGGATATCTAAAAAAACTAACAGATCCAAAGAAGGTCAGGGGGAAGGAGGGGGGGATGGTTGCAGACAAATGAACTACCTACTCAGATGGAATGTTATGGTGAGTACATAACTTCTAAATCTGAAGTAGGATTGTTCATTTGTCAGCAACCTGTGGGACAGAGTCCCCAGCTACCTGCACCCTGGGTGGCCATCATGGAAGGATATTACGAAGCACCGCAGAGCCAAAGGATGCTCTCCCTCTAGAAAGCAGGTCTAGCTTGTAGTGGTTGATAAAGGTATGAGATGAAGCCCAAGTGGCCGCAGAACAAATATCATCCAAAGGAACTCTAGACTTGAAAGCCGCAGAAGTAGAAATGGAGCGAGTGGAATGAGCACGAACTCCTTCTGGTGCAGGTCTACCCAAGGCTTGATGAGCTAGTAGGATACATTGGGAAATCCAGTGAGATAAAGATACTTTAGAGATAGCTTTCCCCAAGTTAAATTTGGCAAAAGAAATGAACAGCTGGTCGGATTGTCTATGGCCAGCCGTCCTATGAGTATAAAAACGAAGCTGCCTATGAACATCCAGTGAGTGCAGCTTGTATTCACCCTTATTTTGATATTTAGGGAAGAAAACCGGTAAATTTATGGATTGGTTTATGCTGGTTTCTGATGCTATCTTGGGAAGAAAGGAGGGATTGATCCTGAGGTACACTCTGTCAGGGTGAAAAATCAGGTATGGAGGCTTCACAGAAAGAGCCTGAAGTTCCGACACTCTTTTCGCTGAAGTAATGGCTACAAGGAATGCTGTTTTCCATGACAAGAATTTGAGATCCACTGAAGCAGCGGGTTCAAAGGGTGGAGCAGTCAAGGCTTGAAGAACTAAAGTAAGATCCCATGGGGGTACGGCTTCTTTACCAGGAGGTCTAAGTAAAAGGTACCCTTGAGAAAGGTTTTACACAATTTGGCTGACATCAAGGGTCCTGTATCATGTCCCACATGATAATGAGAAATGGCTGCCAATTGCACTTTGACAGTTGAACAACTAGCGCCTTCGTGAAAGAGTTCAGTTAGGAAATCTAAAATGGATGGAAGAGGAGCCGTAAAGGGATCTAGATCGCGGCGCTCCGCCCAGATGGAAAAACGTTTCCATCTGCTGTGATACACTTTCCTGGTGGAGGCCTTATGTGCTGCCACGAGGATGGCTTTGACTGGTGAAGAGATACCGGGAGTCCTAACTAGGAGTGGAACTGGAGCAACCAAGCTGTCAGTTTCAGATTGTCCAGGTTTGGAGTTGGCAAGTCCAATGGATGGGAGATGAGATCCGGAATGGGATCTAGAATCCAAGGGTGATTCACAAGGTGAGATCACAGGTAAGGGAACCAAATTTGTCGAGGCCAGAATGGGGCAATGAGAATCATCTTGCTCCCCAACCGCGAGGCTTTCTGTAAGAGTTGTATCATCATTGGAAGAGGAGGATAGGCATAGAGTAGACCGGGTGGCCAAGCATGCACCAGAGCATCTCTTGGAGATTCCCCTGGTGGGGGGATTAGAGCGAAGAAATTGTCGCATTTGGCGTTTGAGGGAGATGCAAAAAGATCGCAGCAGGGTTGCCCCCATGTTGCGAATATCTGCTTCGCTACTAGAGGATTGAGAGACCACTCGTAAGGGGTAAGAAGGGTGCGGCTGAGCTTGTCCGCTAGGATGTTGGTCCTCCCCGGAATGTGCGTTGCAATCAGAAAGCAGTTGGTGGAGATCACCCATTCCCACACTCTCATGGCTTCGCGGCAAAGAGGATAAGATCTGGTTCCCCCCTGTTTGTTGATATACCAGACCACTGACATGTTGTCCGAGTGAAATGCAATTGTTCCTGCGGGGAGGAAGCTCTGAAGTGCTTGCAACGCCAACAGCACCGCTCTCATCTCCAGAACGTTGATATGCAGGGAGGTCTCTGTATCGTTCCACGTGCCTTGAACTGTCCTGCCTGAGTAATGCTCCCCCCACCCGAGGCGGGAAGCGTCCGTGGTCTCAGTGGCGATAGGGGGAGAGGTGCAGAAGGGACGGCCCGTATGGAAGTTCAATGCTTGGAGCCACCATAGTAGCGCCCTTCTGCAAGCCTTGCTGATAGCAATGGGATGGTGGAGAGGAAGGGATAGGAAGGACCATTGCACTAACAGAGTCCATTGCAGGACTCGCATGTTCAAACGGGTGCATGGAAGGAGTGTAATCGCTGCTGCCATGGAGCCTAGTGCCCTCAGGATCAATTCCGCTGGTGAAGCCTCTGAATGAAGGATAGCCCGCACATGAAGTTGTAGATTTCTGATTCTCTCGGCAGTTAGGAAGGCTCGCAAATCTCTGGTGTTTATTCTGGCACCTACGAATTCTATGATCTGTGTTGGAGCCAGTAGAGATTTGCCGACATTGATAGTAATGCCTAGTTTTGGGGCTAGATGGAGAAAGAAGTCTCTGGCCGAGCAAAGTAGATGCCTTGTTGGTGCGGTCAGGAGCCAGTCATCCAGGTATGGGAAGACCTGAATTCCCTGGAGTCTCAGGTGGGCCGCAATCACTGCTAACACTTTGGTGAACACCCTGGGGGCTGTGGTGAGGCCAAAGGGAAGGACCCTGAACTGGTAGTGACTGGCTCCCAGCCGGAAGCGAAGGAACCTCCTGGATCGTTTGTCCATTAAGATGTGGTAATACGCATCCTTGAGGTCTATAGAGCACATCCAATCATTCTCCCTCAAAAGGGGAGGATAGATTGAAGAGTGACCATTCGGAATTTTTCCTTGGTTACTGACAGGTTCAAGCGGGAAAGGTCTAGGATGGGTCTCAGGTCCCCCATCTTTTTTGGCACCAAAAAGAACCTGGAGTAGAACCCTAATCCGAGCTGGTCTTGGGGGACGGGCTGGATGGCTCTTTTTCTTAGCAGCTGCTGTATTTCTGCGGCTGCAGCCTCCCTGTGATCGGGTGGTACATTGGGGAGGTTCTTGGATTGGGGGACATGGAGAATTGGTATTTTGTACCCTCTGGATATGATGCGAAGCACCCAGCGGTCTGTTGTGATGGACTCCCATGCCGCTAGATGTTTAGAAAAACGCCCCCCGACTGCCTCCAGAGTGGAGCAGCCAGGCAACCCCTCAGGGCTGCTGTGCGGGCCACTCAGAGAAAGGTTCTCTGGACCCGAAATTTCTCGGAGCCCCTCTGCCCCTGGGGCGACGTCCTCCCTGTCCACCTCTGCCATGGTAGGACTGGTTGTCCGGAGCTGGTTGGGAATGTTGTGATTTCCGGAACCACATCTTCTTCTGACCCTTTTGGTTCCTTGAAAAGGACCACTGGGGAGCAGAGAAGCGGACTCCGACGGCAGACAACGTCTTCCTGTCCTTCTCACTCTAGACAAGCATCTCGCGAACTGTTTTGCCAAAAAGGGCAGAACCATCAAAGGGGGCGTTCGCGAAGGACGCTTTAAAGGGCTCCGTAAAGTCGCAATGACGGAGCCAGGCCTGACGTCTCATGACTAGGCCTGCTCCTCTGGCCCTAGCGGCTCCCTCTGTGGCGTGGGACAACAGCCGCATAGAGGTGTTTGAAATAGATCTCAGAGTGGCCATTTGGATGGAGTACAAATGTTTATCCTCCTCCGACGTGGACTCAGGAGGGGATGCAGCGTATTCTTTGATAAGATTCCGCTGCATCCTGATGACATGTGCCATATAGTTCAGAGACCTTACTGAGAAGGTCGCTGAACTAAAGACTCGCTTCCCTAAGCGATCCATCAAATGGGACTCTTTGCTCGGTGGATGGACTGAGGGACTCTCCTGAGCCAATTCCCTCTTTGTGGCTGCCGCCGTCAACATGGCATCTACAGGGGGGCCCTTACTCCAATGTGACCGGTCTGAGGGGGGGCTAAGAATCCTATCCGGTCGCTTCGGTATTGGCTCCACGGTGTCCGGATCCTTCCATGCCCTGGTGGTAATAAGGTCCACCAGGGGATCGGCTGGAGGGGACACCCAGGAGGTAGACGGGCCTGCCTCAAATGCCTCCAGAAACACGGACTCGTCAGAGGAAGACTTGGGGGCAGACCACCCACCTCTGATTCTCAGCATCTCCATGATGTCTCCAAAGGAGACATCCTCAGGGGGTGATCTTGGGGAGCCTTCCCCTTCCTCCAAGTCCGTGTCCTCGGATAAGGACTCAGGGGAGTCCACGTGCCTCCTTTTGTACTTATGCTTGCGGGGAGCTTCCTTGGGGGGACTGTCCGAGGAGGCCTCGCCAGCAACATCTTTTTCCAATGGAACTGTCTGTGACATCGAAGCAGGCTGTCCCTTTGGCCGGGTGATGGAAGCCTGGCCCAGCAGAGAGGGAGTGCAGGGAGGAGTCGATGCAAGGACCGGGGGTCCGGATGCTCTCAACAGAGCCCTCTCCACAACATCGAATGCCGAGGGAGAGCCACTCTCCAATGGATCCGAAAGTCGACTCCCACTCGGATCCGATGAAGGGATCGAAGCCGGCGCCGAGACCGTTGGATCTGAGGGACCAGTGTGCTCCGACCTGGACGGAGCCGAAGGCACACTGAATCCCCCAGATCCGAAGCTCGGACCACGGCTCCGAGAGGTCAGATCCGACAGACTCGAGGGTAGGGTCGGATCCGAAGTACCAAGTACTGTCAGCACCGACCCACCCCCGGCTCCAAGGCTGCTCGGCTCCGAGCGCTCCGAACCCGGGTAGCGGGTCGGAGAAGGAGCAATTGTGTGGAAAAAAGGTGTCGAGCTCCCCCCCTGAGGGGGGGGAGGCAAGAGCACTCCCATCTACAGCTGGGTCTGGATGAACCTTCGCATTATCCGGTCCAAGTCTGCATCTGATAAACTGAAAGTGGATCTCGAAGAGGCCACCGAGGCAGGCCTGGAGTGCCGTCTCGATGACCTCGACGGAGATCGGGTCTCCTCCTCCTCGGGCCCCGGGGAGAAAGAAGGGGATAGGAGCCGAGGAGGAGGAGACCTAGAAGCAATGGAGGGAGAAGCCCGCTTAGCTGGCGGGGCCGAAACGGAGGTCTCGGCCCGCCGCTTGTGGTGCTTCTCCCTCCGTTTCTCCCTCCTGGCCTCCCTGTCCTCCGACACTTTACCTACATCTGTAAAGCCCATAAAAATTCTATTTGTAATTTGATAAAATACATATTTAAAATGTCATCACAAGTTCATCATACTTGGTAAGTTTTTAATTTCAATACACAGGAAACCAATATCAGTTCATTTAACTCTGGAAAATTCCCCTGCGTTAATAAAGTTAATTCTCTCTTCTCCAAAGTTAAGTCCCATAGCCCATCTCTAGGGTTTCTGTCTATCTTTTCCAGGACAAAAAATTGAAATGTATGATTTTGCTGAATAGAGATATGTTTATACAGGGCATTGGTACCCTTTATTTACTAATGTCGTAACACTCTTATACTTCATTATAGTAGCCACCACCTGAGATGTCAGAAGAAAGCGATGGTCAAAGGCGAACTTAGGTTGGCCAGGAAGGTATCCAGCTATGACACTTTCATTTTAGAGTGTTACACATTAAAATAAATGTTTATGAGGAGGAGGTATACCTTCCTTTTTATCAAAACAAATTCTGGAAGAAGTCATTAATAAAAGGAAACATGGTTTATATTTGCTCTTGTTGGAAATTGAGAACAATAGATTGAAACACATTGTGGGTAAAGAAGTTACAGGGTGTAAGACCACTGGGCAAGGGCACCCGCAGGCAGGTGCAAGGGGGTGCACTTGCACCCCCCTGGAATTTTTTTTTAGGGCATTCTTCTTTAAGAATGCCCTTTAAGTTCAGTCACACAGACACTTTTGCGTCTGTGCGACTGATGTTTTACATCTTCATCTTCCGTGCCCTTGTGAAATTTGAATTACAGAAGAAAACGTTTGGACTGAAGTTCACAGACGAACGTACAAATGACAGGTAAGTGTGTGGCAACCATGCCTAATTCTAAACTTCATTTTCATTCATTATAAATGACAGCATGACTCAGCTATGCTGAATGAGGTGCAGGACATGCATTCCTCTTGAAAGACGAAGTAGCCATTGATAAAAATTGAAATGTACACACTGAACAAACTTGAAAACACTGTCTCTGATGACAAAGGCAAAATATCTCTTACATTTGATTTCACAAACCGCATCAGGATGTTGCAGATAGGATTGACAGATAAGACAGTCATGGTCTGTAAACACTGTGACTGAATCTACTTTAATTTGCTGAAAACAGGCAAATGTAAGAGAAGCAATATAGTACAGCTACATCATACATGTGTATTATTCTGTTAGTAATTAAAAATATTGCACTCTCTCTCCCAGACACATAAACTTTGTCTAATGGTATCAAGCTGGACACTGTATCCATGTATAAGAATCCTACTAGAGATTTTCAAGTATGTCACAAATTACAAGAGCACTTTGTTTTAATAATTAAAAAAGTAGTCCATTAATCTGATTCTGAGATTCCTTTATAGCAGCAGAGGGTTTGCCCAGTCTCTGGGTGTACTAATCCAACAGTGGGCTATGTCTATTCCAAGAATATCCAACCCTTTATGGAATACAAGTGTATTATTTTCTAATAAGTAAAAAAAAAATTAAATAACTTCCACTAACTACAGCTTTCACTACCATTTGTACCTGTACTTATTGGGTGCCTGCTCCTCCAAGTGCCAGATATCCCACCAGTGACACTGTGGCCCAGTGGCAGATTAAAATAGAGGTGTTCTGTGTGGCTACCCAGGGCCACGGCTTCAGGGGAGCCCATGGCTGGAAAGTGACTGAAGAAGCAGGCTCCTGCTGCACTCATTCTGGCTACCTGATTAGGTGTACAATGTCTGTGTGCCCACGTACAACTGTTTGTTGGCTCAGCAGAACTTGCACATGCTCACTGACATTGGGATATAATATACACTTAATCAGGAAGCACCGCAGGCCAGATGTCTCCTAGTTTCTCCCTTGTTGTGATGTAATTTTAATGTAGAGCTGCAATGATTACTCCAACTAATTCTGATTGAAAACGCCTGTCACTTCTATATGTGACCCACCTAGGGCAGAGGTCAGAGGGCAGGAGGTTGCAGCCACTGAACCATAAGTCTTATATAATGCCTTGAAGCTCTTAATATGCTGAGCGAATCATGGCTGAATGATGTTTTCCCCAATTTTTTTACACCACAAAGGAAAAGCAACCCTTCAAAGAGCAGAGCAGATCTCTGCAAAGAACATCATGTCCTGTTTAGTTTCCAGACTTTTAGCCACTAACCAACTTCTAGTCAATGAATCATGGAGCCTTTGAAGCCTCATGGGCTCTGTGATTTGTTGTCTAAGTCATGGAGGATGGGACCAAGCTGAAAGCCTGGAAACTTTGAACACTGAAGGGTAATAGTAGCTGCACCATTTCAAACAGAGTCAGGAGACTGCAGATAGCACTGAGATGATTTCAATACTATGGTTGCAATACATATGCACAGGTATGGTTTGTTGCAGATTTTTTAAGCCTAGCAGGCAACCAACCAGATGCTATCCCAAGTTTACAAAATGTCCCTGACTTTGTCTTATTTTTGCTCCCCATAAAAAAATATGGCTTTCAGGTAAATCATTGAGGGTTCCAACTTCCACTCATTAAATAATGACAGGTTTGAGTTTCACACTCAATGTTCTTGATTTCTGAGGGTTTATGCTAATTCAAACCTGATATCAAAGACATGAAAGAACAATATTTAAAATCTGTTTGAGATTTTTGTCCTTCATTCCCTGACAGCTGTTTTACATAAGTTTGTCATCTGAGACAAGCATAGGCTATGTAGGTATAATTACTGAGGCTAGCTGCAGTGGAGAGGAAAGTGACCGTGCCGTTTGCTCATTATTCTAACTTTGCAGGAACACTGTAGTTTGTGTGAACAACCTTGATTATTAAACTGTGTAGCAACTGTTTACTGGAAAGTCAAAAATTCATTACATGAATATAATTTTTATCACAATCAGACATTGATGTGTACACAGAATTTTCTATCACATCTGGATGTGGTCTGTCTGGGAATGAAAATTTAAGAAGTCACTTAAAACCAGGGTTTTCAGGACTGACGATGGACTACATTACTGTGATTACTGTGTGTTTGTATGAAACAAACTGGAAATACTTTACTTTGATTATTGTTAATGTGTTTATTTTTTGCCAGTCTGAAATCTGAGGTGTGCACAGTCAGAAAAGTAGCTGTACTTGATAGATATGAAGGCCATCTGTAGATAAAATGACTTACCACTGCTAAACAATAACTACCGATCTGGCATGGCATAAGTAGTGTCACATAACATACTGCATTTATTGAAATCAGTGTAAAATAGTATCAATATGGCGTGTGTGTGTGTGTGTGTGTGTGTGTGTGTGTGTGTGTATTCTTGTGTGGGTTGTATTATTTCTTTCACCTTTCATCACAAACAACATTAAACATAGTAAGTGGTTACTTAGGTAGTTTGGCAGAAACAGATGTGTGTGAAAGCAACTTCTTTACGGCACAGTGTGCAGTGAGCAGCATTGCCATCTCACATCATTTGGCTCTGGTTGAGTTCTTACATGTGGCTTCCATTGACTGGAGTCTACATGCCCTCTCTATCTCCGTCTGGGTTTATCCTTGTGCTCTGGATTCTGCCAAGACCCCAACAGTATTCTGTAACTGAACTGGCATTCATCCAATTTGCCCATGTATAAGTGTGCAGTGTGTGTGTGTGTGGGGGGGGGGGGTGCAGCAAAGCAGTTAGTATTCCCAGATATGATTTATGTATCCTTGCAAGCATTTGTCTTGTTTGTTAACACAATTTATTTATTTCTTGAAAGAAAAAAAAGTAAGACGGAATTTCTTTCCTTATTCGTGTTTTTTGTTTAGGCCATCATTTAGTCAAAAGGTTGGAAAAGGGCTCTGAAATGCACATCAGAGCATCTGTAGCACCATGGCACTGACAGTTCGGCTGATGTCCCCCAATACAAAAGTTAAATACATTTTTTTTTTTTTGCATTTAAAAATGTGACCATTATTGTTCTGTCTTTATTTAATTTTGCTTAATGAACCTTGAAACTCCTTGCATACTACTGTGCATGCAAAAAGTTCCAAACACTTCTGAGTTTCAGAAAAAAAGCTGAAAATAGAAATCATCCTACTATGCAAGCCAGGCTATTTTCAAAACAGCTCGCATTATATATAAAATAGACGAGGGTATGGACAGCAAAAAACTCACTTAATAAGGGTCATCCTGGGCTCCCGTATGAAGCAACAAGGAGCTGTTTTTATTGGCTAAGGCTGCCTTAGCTGACTAAAGCAACTGTTTGAAAGTAATAGTATTAGAAAGAATTCAACATTGAGTACAGAAATATGTTTATCCATTTACTTTAAAACTACTACTACTACACTACACTGGATTGAAATGGCTAGGCTTAAAATGACCTTTGGGTCGATAGCCTAGTAATATCCTCTGATCCTATGACTTTGCTGTCACTTGTTCAAGTTAAGCAGGCGTTATTCTCAGTTTGCAGAACTAGTGAGTGCATTTGTGTAAAGCTAGCTGGCATACTTTACTGTGGCTTTTGTAAAACTGTGCACAACTCTTATCTCTATCAATAAAGAATAAAGCGGTTGCAATTGAGGTTTCTTGGAGTTGCCTTTGATGAAAAGGACTGTGTGGGGAAGGAATTGCAGTGTATCTAAAAGTAGCAAGTTAGCCATATTTTCTTTCACTTTTCATCACAAACATCAGCAGTGTACACAGTATCTGACTGACTGACTATGATGGTCTGGACATGTGTGTTACAGCAACTGACCACTGGCACAAGGGTGCAGTGAACAGCATTGCTGACTCACAGCGCCTGGGTCTCTGATTAAGTTTTTAGCTGTGGACTCTGCATTAACTCCCAGGTTCTATGTAGTTTTTATCCAAGTGTTTTCAGTTGTCTAATGAATGCCTGTCCCTTTTTAGCAATTATGTCCACTGAAAAAACATGAAATGTGACATATATAGATGTTTTGCAGGGGAAGGAGTGTTTGTAAGGAGTGGACTTTTTAGCTTAAGCTCTGAAAAGGAAATTAGTTATTTTCTAATTCATGTAGCTATAAAATTCAGTATAAAAACTGTAAAAGTTTCTGAATGCAAACACACTAGTTATTAAAGCAGCATCATGGTAGAGGATACTTCAGTACACAGAGATTCAACTATATACATAGCCATGAGTTTATACCTTTCTGTCAAAAAAACAAAAACAAACAAACACCAAGTTCACACAGAGTTTAAAGTTGTTGTAACTTTGACAAAATCTATTTATGTACATTGTCAAGCCTGGAATGAGTAAACATTGTAAAAATATGTGGAAAGGACAGTTTGACAAAATCTCTAAGGGAGGTAGCATACCCCTCAGCTGTCCAGGTTTTTGCAGAATGTCCAGATGTTTGCCCCATATTCCTCCTAAAAATGATTGAAGTTGCTAAAGAGTTTTAGACATCATATCCTTTAGAAAAATGCATACCAACAGAAATCCTGTTATTCTAGCAATTTTATAAGTTCATGAAAGCAATAGGTATAATATGTCCCTGTTTATTCTAGGCTTTCTCCAGATTTCTTGCACTTAGAAGTTGAGGTATGTGTGTGCGTGTGTGTGTGTGTGTGTGTGTGTGAGAGAGAGAGAGAGAGAGAGAGACAGAGACAGAGAGACAGACAGACAGACAGAGACAGAGAGAGAGAGAGAGAGAGAGAGAGAGAAAGAGAGAGAAATGCCCTAGTTAGATCTAGCAGGTGGAATTTATTTTCAAGTGCATTTTCAAGGACTTGTGAGCTTCAAGGGAAGCAGAGGTTACTGCTGCTCATGCTAAGTCTGCTTAAAATGTGCAACTGTTTTGTTTAGCAAATGGTATCATTATTGTGGTATAGAATTTTAAAGCAGTGTTAGCACAGCAGGTAGCATACTTGCACCTTGATGCAAAGGGCTATAGGTTCTGTTCCTACAGCATGTACATTTGTATTTTAAGGGGGTATGGTACTGCAGTCCTTAGTATGTCATCCTTTGGATGAGACACCTAATAACTATGAACCTGTTTTTCAGCTTGCCACCCATTCCCTATTGCAATATACTAGCTTACCATTTCTTTTAATGTAACATAGGCAATTTATTCTTCAGGGGCAACAGGCATTGAATTTGTAAATGAAACACTGTAATATAAAGTTGTTTTCTAGCAACAACCTCTTCACTGGTTTCAGATCTCTTTAATGTGGAATTATTCAGATGAATTTTACTTCTGCAGAGATTCTGCATATTGATTGATATTGGTGGATTGTATGACAGAAGTTTGAGTAGCCCTTTATGGTTGAAATGTTCTGAATTAGGCAGGTTGTCATTATTGGTTCGTATGATTTGTTTCATTGCTTAAAGGAAAAATGTTCAGAACTATAAATTTAAAACACTAACAAGTGGCACTGTATTACACAAGGGATATAATTCAATTATTATATAGTATAATTAATACAATCAGGAAGGTGAATCAAAGAACTTTTGCATGGTTATAAAAATGTGTTCTAGGAGCCTGTGATTTGAAAACAGCCCAAAGGTAAACTTACCCTGCCACTGGCCAGATGCATTTTCTTTGAATGTGGGTTTTAGTGCTGTTTCAATGAATGTGGGTTTCAAAGGTAGAGAAGTTTTAATGCTAAGTCTGTTTTCATTGTAAGACTATTGCTTTGTTTAGGTTTAATAAATGTCTATCAGTCTGTGCTATAAAATTTGAAATAAAAGTTGTAAATGAAATCCAAATATCTGTAATCATTGTAAAAGTAAAGTATAAAACAGTATGCACACTGAGAGATTTGAACAGTGTCTAAGACAAATGGGAGAAATATCCAAGTAATGGGACACTGGAATGGCGGCGAGAGGGAGGGGTTGTGGGGCTGCATGGGCGGAGGGGGTGGGGCTGCATGGGTGTGGCTCTGGGTTTGCACCCCCCTGCAAAAAATCCTGGGGCTCCCTTGCCACTGGGGTATTCCTAATGGATTACTTAACCACCAGTTCACAAGTAAAAAATAACCACAAAAGGAAGAGGCCAGTGATTACCTTCTTAGATGTTTAATAAAAAACAAACGTACGAATCAGACACCATCTCTGCACCAAATTAAACTTTAAAATCACTGCAATACACCATAATATAACCCTCCCAGGTTATCAAAACGACGTTTGCATAACACCATACAACTTTTTATGCCAAACTTGTCAGAACAAACATAGCTTGGTAGCAAAGGTTGTATAGTATATGCTGGAAACAGCAACACAACAATATAACTCCTCTAGTGCCTTGGCTTTTCAGCCTTTACAGGGTATACTTCTTTCATCTGCTCTTACCCTGATATACCACAGTTTT
The DNA here is from genome assembly GCF_019279795.1 of Protopterus annectens. NCBI lineage: Eukaryota > Metazoa > Chordata > Ceratodontiformes > Protopteridae > Protopterus > Protopterus annectens. The sequence goes on along the minus strand of NC_056739.1, from coordinate 983,782,106 downwards.
CAAGCAATTATTCAATTAAATAAATTTAACCACAATTTTTTTAAAGGAAATATTTCCAGTGATATTCCCTATTTAACCCTTTCGGGCTTAAAGTTTTAAACTTTAAAATGAAGACAGATTCCATTTTCCATAACTTCTTCTTAATGTCTAAATCATACAATTGTTTAACCTGCCCTAAAATTGTGGCTTCTAAACCTTGTATATTTCCACAATTAAATTCCTTAAAGTGTGATGCCACAGGGTTTTCTTCCCTGTCTTTTCTTATATCTCTCACATGTTCTTTTCTCTCTAAAACTTCACTTACTTTCCCCTATATATACCTTTCTACAGGGGCACCTCAATCCATACACAATTCCTATACTACCACACGAATATGTGCCTACACAAGAAAACTTTTTTTCATTTATTTTATCAAAACCTTGTATGACATACTGACAGCAGCTGCACTTCCCACAAGGAAAAGTGCCCTGCATATGTACTTCTAAACATCTTTTATCTAAAGGAGGCTGAAACCTGCATGTACAATAAAATCTTTGATACTTCTACCTTTTGAATAAGAAAACATGGGAAATTCATTTTCTTTTATTTTAAGATGTTTACTTTTTTCTAAGATGTCCCAATGGTATTTGACCCATTTAATTAAAGTTTCAGAGAAAACAGTAAGTTTAGTCACAAAAATTAATTTCTGTTCTTCCTGATTTTTTACTGGCCTATATGAATTATTCCTAACCTTTTTGCACATATTTTGCTGCTTCATTTTTGCCTTGCTTTCTTCCACTTGCATTTTATCATAACCCCTATCCATAAACATGTTAGCTACCTTATTTATTTTTCTATCACATTTTTTCTTTTCACTACACAATCTTTTTATTCTCAAAAATTCTCCATATGGGATGGATCTAATGGTGTGCGTGTGTGTGTGTGTGTGTGTGTGTGTGTGGGGGGGGGGGTGACAACTTTCCCCATGTAGTATATGACTACTTCCCTCAAACTGTCTATGTATTCCTGTTTGAATTCTATCATTATTAATACCTGCTTGTGTTTTTTCCAAGAAATCTACTTTTGTACCGTTCTGGATTCCATCAAATCTTATATTATAATGATTATTCTGTATTTCCTGAATGAATTCTCCTACATTCTCCCACCCCCTTCACAAATAAAGATAAAATCATCAGTAAGTCTATAATATTGAAGTACATGATTTTTTTAAAAAAAGTATTATTGTAAATATATTTATTTTATATTTAATTTCAAACAAACAAAGAGATTGGCATATATCGGGACAAAACCAGCCCCCCTTGCAGTCCCCCGAAGTTGCCTAAACAGCTCTCCATTGAACTCAAAAATATTGTGACTTAAACAAAAATACATCATTTCCAGAATATAATGTGTCTTAGGAGTATTTTTGCCCTTGTTGGAAATTGAGAACAATAGATTGAACAACATTGTGGGTAAAGAAGTTACAGGGTGTAAGACCATTGGAGTATTCCTAATGGACACCGGACACTAAATGTCATGAAAGTGCAGATAATAATGTATCCACAGTCTCTGCCCACATTAGTCACAGTATCAGTGACACTGTGGGTTGTAGTTTGTCTAACATCTGTAGTTTTTCTAGAGCATTCATTACCACATTTTCCCACAATATTCCTATGATTATTAATGTTATAGATAAGAATTGGGTGATTTTTAGGAATGGTCATGACCTATTTAACACGGTTGGGTCAAAACCTTGTATAGTGTTTAAATGAGGGAGATGTCTCAAGGACTTTTTTTGAAAAAGGATACAACTTGATGGATTATAGAAGTAACAACAAAAAATATGGGATCTTTAAATATGGGAGCTGTAATCATTGTACCATATTTTGGTGGCATATAATGTCACGGTGGGCAATATATTCACTGAAGATAAAGTTCACTTTAATTGTAAAACCAAGGGAGTTGTTTACTTAGCCATGTGCTGTTGAGATACTGGTTTTTACATAGGGAAAACTGAAAGGAAGTTAAAAGAACGTGTAAATGAAACTGTTACAACATTAGTAAACATAAGGGTACCGACACCCTGTATAAACATAACTCTATTCAACAAAGTAATAAGTTTCAATTTTTTGTCCTGGAAAAAGTGGACAGGAACCCTAGACAGGGTGTGTGGGAGTTAACATTTGGAGAAGAGAGAATGCTGGTGGCAACTTTATCTTAACACAGGGAATTTTGAGGGGTTAAATGAAACAATATCACTTTCCTGTTTATTAAAATGAAAACATTTTGAAGAAGTCCCCGGTGTTATAGGACGAAAGCAATAAACTGCGAGGCTGTGTCATGTTTGTGTGGACCAGGCAATTTACAATAAACCGAAGTGGTGGTGTGTTAAGTCCCATTTGTTTTTCTTTTACATTTGAATATCTGCTCAAAATAATTATACCAATTTCTGCACACTTTAGAGAAACAATAAGAAAGTCAAAGGTAAGGATCATGGAGTATTTAAGGGATTTATGCAACAAGAACTTGTACAATCCTACAGTGAGGTATTATAAAGAACAACAACATACACAACCTGATTTTCATTTTGTAATTTTAGAACAAGTGAATAATATTAACATATGTTTAGTTATTAATGGGATTTTATTATATAACAAATCTGTCTCTATACTTTTAAGTCCATATATCAGGTTATCTGTGAAATTAACTGGAAGGTTTTTGTATGAATTTGTTCCTTTAAGGAGAGGGTCTGGTAATAGATTGACTAAATTTTTATAAATTATAGTTTGGTTTTCATTTGATTTTTTTTTTTTTTTTTTTTGCCTAACTTGGCAGGCAGTTACTGCTGAGGTGATGAGTGTTTTAGAGCATTAAATGAAAGTTAAGTTTTAACTATACCACGCTAACAAACCACGAGTGTAGCTTTTTCAGATCCTGTCAGACTAACCTGATCCCGTTATAAGAGTCACAAAAGAAGCAACAGATGCAACCCTATGGATGTGACCTACTCAGACCCCTCTCCTAAGTCCCACTTTTCAGGCTGATTGCAAAGAAGAGGAAAATAGGAATGAGTGGGGAATGTAGTAGGTGGGTACTAGCTGGGAGGGTTGTAAGAGGGCAAGGGGATCACAAATGGTATCTCTCAGAGCTGATAGGTCACATCTCTGACTTCCTAGATGGCTTGGGAAATTGGATTAGTGTCTTTGCTGATGACAGTAAGGTTGTGGAGGATAGTACCAGATGGGCAGGTAAGCCTAAGGAGGAACCTAAGAAGACTAGAAGCATCATTTAGAAAGTGAATTCTTCACTTGTACATTTTCAAGTGCATGGCACTGCACCCGAGAATACCAATGCAGAGGTAGATTATGTACTTGGAGGAGTCAGATGAAAAAAATCTAAAGCAGAAGGGGGAATTAGTATTAAGATTATGCAAAATGTAAACTACCAAGCACTGAAAAAGAGTGGTGGCAAAAAAGTATGCACTAGTATGCATATACACTGAATGCAATAACAGAGATTGGAAGGTGATAATGGAAAAAAACTACCTTTCATGTATGAGTAGGCTTAATACCAAAGAAATAGAATGTATAAAGCAAATAGATGAAACAGTACAAGCATTTGTTGAGACAAGAAGTACGATTGCTAGACCTTATTATAGCAATGCATCTGGCCAACCTGTTAGGGAGATGAACACAAACCAACAAAGCACTGTCTGATATATAACAACATATAGTAGATGTAGTTATGAAATCAGAAATATAATAGCTAAGAACTGGGGTATATTAAGAACTCTTCCTGAATTGAATAAGGTTATCAGTGAGAGACCTTTATTCACATATCAGAATTGTTCCAATCTTAAAAATAGGCAATGTCATAAAGACATGCGTAACAACATAAATGACAAGACTAGGAGACAGGGTACTTTCACATGTTTTAACTACTGTTGTTGCATGTTTATTGAGAAAAATAATGTTTTTATACATCCTACAACCAATGTTACCTTTACTTTTAGATGTTATGCTATGGGCAATACTTGCTACATAGTTTACTTGGCTACTTGTACAAAATGCACAAGTTTTTACATTGGCAAGTCAGTATGACACCTGAAAGATAGGATCATTGAACATAACTCTGACATTTGATGGAGTGTTATGAGCAATTCACTTGCCAAGCATATATCTGAGAATGTGATACATAATTTTAGATTTAGGGTTATTGATCTATTAAATAAATCTATAAGAAGGGGTGACATAAACACTAAGAGAACAAGGAGTATAACTGGATTTTACACCTGCAAGCAGATTTTCTGCCAGGTATTAATCAGTTTCCATTAAGCCTGTATTAAAAGCAAAACAAGCAGTTTTAGGAGATGTTCTCTAAAACAAAAAGATTTTAGGAAAGATTCATACTACTGTTTATATCCTACATATGTAGTTTATGCATGTGTTTTTAAAGATTTATATGTAATCTTTGTATTTTCATACTGTTGTTTTAAAATGTGAAATGCAAAATGCTGAATGTTGACTTCTCTGTTTTCATTGTCTGTGTAGCGTTTATGGTTTAAAAAGAAAATTAATCGGTTTGTTATTATTAGCACTGAGGAAGGGTATTTATTACCTGAAAGCTTTGCAAAATTTCTCTTGGATTTTTATCTGGATTTTATTTGGTATCTCATTAAAACGTCTTACATGTGTTAGTGGTATTGTTTTATTTGGATTCTCATTTAGTGGTGCCACTACACCTTTACTCTGGTTGCTGTTTTGTTGCTGGAACAAATTACCTTTCTTCAAATTTGCTATTAAAACCTACTGCCTTCAGAGCAACCCATCTATGTCATGTATATTGACAGTGAGTATAATTAATAATTTATGGCTTTTCAGCTCAGCTTGCATGAATGTAAACCTACAAGACATTCAAAATTTTTTTTTATCACCCCCATGAATGTAAACCTACAAACATTAGATTCTTTATCAGTAATTCCTTTTCTTTTTCACTGCTTCTTAAAACCTAAATACCAGTTGTCAAGTTACTGTGGCACTGTGGCAGCTACTAAGAGAATTTGGTTTATACCCATGCCACTCCTAGTAGTTAAATTCTTAAAAAAACATAAATAACCACACTGGTGGCAGGTTTTAATTACAAGATGAATTAGTTAGTGGAATTTAATAAATAATTTGACCTCTGATAAAAAAATGAGCCAAAAAATAGATCCATAAGCAATTCTGTATTGCAAATGGATCATCATTAAAGACATGCTTCTGGGTCAAAAACAAATGATCGAGTCAAATGTGCTTAGAGCTTATTCAAATAAATGAAATACTGAAGGAGAATATTGACTCAAATAACAAAAGACTGTAAAAATGGAAGAAGCTTTAAACAGATATTCAGATGAGCTGATAAAACTGCAAAAATCAGAGGTCGAAATGAAGAAAAGACTGGCTGAGCATAAGACTGTTCAAAAAATGGTACAATTAGAGGACAGAGTGCTTAGGAACTGTTAATTGAAGGGGCACACCATGTGTATGCTTCAACTCTGGCCATGAGAAAGCACCCAACACCTGTATTAGTAAAGATACAAACCTACCAGCAGAAAGAGTTGATCTTGACAAAATTGGGCAAAAGGGCAAAGTACTAAAAGTTGGATACAGTAGAGTATTTCTGGAAAATGATTATTCACTGTACACCAGGCAGAAGAGGAACACATTTATTCCAGCAGTCAGAGAGTGTCAAGACGTAGGCATGAAACTCAAGCTGCAATATCCAACTGCCTTCAGTATATTTTTTCAAAATGGATCAAGGTAATTTGTTGATGCAGAACAGCCTAAGGAGGAAATGAAAAAGTTTGTCCAACAAAAAGTGAGCTATCAAGCAAAAGGGAACTCTGCTTCTTGTTCTTCTCATAATAAAGTACACTAAGACTTTGCCAGTGAAACATTTTCCACTGTACCAAAGGAAAATGCTTGAGACAGAGAAAAGCAAAGGGGTTGACTAGAAAAACTGGAAGCACCTTGGAACTGAAATGCAACCTGAAGTTTAGTGATGGAGATGAACAGGAAGAAGACCAGCAACATGAAAATTAGTGAATAAATGTGAGATTGAAAAATATCTATCACATTTGTGAAATACAGTTGTATAAGAAAAAGCACAAAGAGTGGACTTTCGTTGACTTTGTTAAATTTGTGGGGAACTGAAAGCAATTTGCCTCACTTTGTCATTAATGTTTGGAAGGACACTGAAGGGAGGGGAAGAGGAAGGAAAAAAGTTAACTTAGTAAAATAATTTGTGTTGTTCACAGTATTTCTATGAAACTTTTCATGATATGAATTGCATGTTTTATAGCAAAGCATTTTAGTTGCTCTTCTACATGATAAAGATACTATAGTAAACAGATACTTTTTTTCTCTTTTTTTCTCTCTTTCTCTTTTTTCAGTAAACCGAAATGTAGGCATTACAATGCAAAAGGAGAAAAAGACAAGACAATGCATGTTTAAGGTAATACATTGTAATCTTGGCTTGTTGAGGTGGGGGATGGGTGTAGAAGTACACAGATCATAATATATGTAGAGCAAGTTTGTTTTCTCTTACTTTTGCAAAGGTGAATGTCTGGATTAAGTCTGTCAGTGTAATCTAATAACAACTTCTAAGTGGAAACAAGTAAATAAGAGTGTGAAGGCTGCCAGCCTAGCTAGATAGAATTTTGTAAATAATTATATGTCATTGTAAATACTAATATAATCCCCAGGCATGTTTTTACATATGTAAGAAAACTGTGTTATATGTTCTGAGCTTCAAAAAATGTAACCACAGTGCACCCTGCTGGAAGAAAGCTGATAAGTGAAGCATTTTGTGACTGTTTGATCTCAAGCTCAGAGACAGGATGTCTGGACTAAGAAATTATTTCTACTGTCTTAGGACAAGAGTTAATTACTAGGTTTTATATGTAAAGTGTCCTTTATTGCTGTGGTTTCCTGGCAAGTGCAAGATTACAAACAAATGTTAAATTTTGATTTCTGTGAGCCTGGGAAACTTCAGCAGAAGTGATACAAATGATGTAATGTGAAATGACTCAGCAGTACTAGGTGTTGTAGAGATAATTTTAGATTCTTAGAGTACATTGCATGTATTTGGTGATACTGTCCACACCACTCCAATAGTCTTGCTGTTCAGCACACTTCCTGTTTGGATAACAGTAATATTACATAGTAAAATTGGACACCCTTTGGTAAGGGCCTTATTAGTAGCTGATAAATAGTGGTTGGTGGCAGTGATTTCTACCTTATAGTCTGGAGAGAAGGGGTACAGCTGGAGAACCTGTGCCAGCCTTCCCCAGGAGTGTCTGTGTGTCTATATCTAAATCAAATCTTAAAGTGTGTGTGTCGGCTACTTGGGTGGGGACATGAAGCACTGGTTGGACAGAGAGGGTGCTGGAGGTTTTAGCTTGACCACTAGGCTGAGAACTGGACCCTATAGCTGTGCCAGTGGGGAGTCGTATTGGGAATCTGGACAGAAAGGGAGAAACCAGCCCCAGACTGACTGTGATCTCTGTGTGCTCTTAAGGGAAATTGTACTTTACTGTGTGTGTACTTGTTATCCCCCCAATGTAGGCACACCTCCATGGTTATAGTGGTGAGGATTGAGGCTCCTTGATTACTGGGCCAGTGTGTGGGCATCACAAAGAGAACACTGAATAAAATGAAAAGTTTTCTTTTAGCAATAAATGTTTCAGCTTGCCTTTCGAAGCCTCCAGCTGAGGACTACATTTTTTTGTCTTACATTTCCATAGAGATGAGCTGATAACAGGGCAATAAAAAGCCAGAACACTGGTTTCTTCAGGGCTAAAAATTAATGTTTTCTGAAAGCATGCAAGTTGTTTCTTACATCCAGGAAGGGAATAAATATAAAAGAATGGAGCTGACATAATGGTTAAGTTGTTTGCCATAAATACAAGGTACAGGGTTTGATTCTCACCTTTGGATGGAAAATTGGCTAGGCTTAAAATGGCCCAGAAGGGCAGCAAGCCTAGTACTTACCTATGAACCTAAGAACATAAAAAGAACAAACACCAATAAGTCTAAGTAGAAGCAAAGGCAATAACATTAGTACTAGCACGGATAATCTTAATTTAGGTTACTTAAGGTCTCTGTGTTTTCTGCTGTCTATTTGGACAATTGTTCCTATTAGAAGAGTTAGACTTCAATACTTGAATATGTACATAGTTTTATGTATTTGTATTAAGTTAACAGATTATGGGGGGGTTTTGGTGTGTATGTGTGTGTTTGATGGTTTTCATTAAAACAAAAAAGTCTTGTAAAATTTGACATATGTTCCAATGTTGATAAGAAAAAACTGTATAAAAGATTAACCTGCCAAACACTAGTTGGTGCATATATCACAAAAACTAGAAAAATACATTTAAAAAAGCTGTCATATATAATACGTGGGAATAATGATGTCTTATCATAATGGCAACACTTTCCATATTATCTTGGAATGTGAATGGTCTCACAGTTATAAACAAACAGGAAAGAATACTTAATTATATTAAGAACTGTAGAATGCAAATAGCAATGCTACAGGAGACACATTTTGAAAGAACGTAACGTGATTTTCATAAAGGATTTCAGGATGGATATTCAACAGAAAATCAGGAACAGAAGAAAAAAGGAGTGCTTATATTAATTATTAGAGGAGCTCCAATAGTGATAGACAAGGGAAAAAAAGATAATGGCAGATTTGTGATAGTAATGGACTACTGGCTAGGGATGAAGATTACAGTGGCATGTATTTATATTTCACCTAAAACTGCTAATATGGAGCTTAAAACATTTTGGAGAAATAATCAGCTTTCAGCAGGGAATATTACTAATAGGTGGGACTAGAGTTTGATTTGCAACAATAAGGATGTATTGGGGGGGGCTAGAAGGGAAAATATAACAAAAGAGGGCAGATTTCTGAAGAGATTTAAGAAAATAGCTTGTATGGAAGAAGTGAATTCAGTAACAGGAACTCAGAAAATGTACATATTATTCCCCGAGGCATAATAACTCAGCTAGACTAGACAGAAATTGTATTTCACAGGAATATATGTATTTTATGGAGACTGCGGTGGTGGTGCTGCGGTAGCATTGTCACCTCATAGCAAGACGTTGTCCCATTCGATTCTCAGCTAGAGCGTCTTCTGTGTAGAGGCATACGTGAATGGGGCGTGCCTTCATTGAAGGTTGTGCGTCGGGGCTGGTAACCCGGTACGTAAAAATCCACTACCAATCATTAGCAGACCGGAGTTCCGCTGTGGCGACCCCTAACCGGGAAAAGCCGAAAGACACAAACAATATGTATTTAATGGAGAACTTTGAATCATATCCAATAACTATTTCAGATTATGTGTCACTAATTACCAAGATAAAATGCAGAGTAAGGAAGCAAAGATGAAACACTGGCACTTCAAAACACACCTGTTAAAGAGAAAGGAATCCAAGAAATGGGCAGTGGAAATTATTCAGGAGTTATTAGGGAAGATAGAAAGTACTCCATAAGTTATAGCTAGTGAGTGAGATAAAATGAAAGTGGAATTTAAACATGGGATAGAAAAAAGACAGAGAGAGAGATGGTTAAGAAGTAACACAAATTATTTAGAGGGGCTGACAAAGGTTAAAGTATTACAGAATAAGGAGAATCTCACAGGACAAGAAAAGTCACAACTGCAGGGATTTAGGCAACAGAAAGTGGAAGAGGTTGTTGTCAAATTTAGGGAACCTATAACAAGAAAAATAACCAGAGATCCCATAGAGGTATTAGAGAGCATTTGGAAAATTTATGAAAATTTGTATAAAGCACAGAAGGGAAATCAAGAAAAAGCACAAATGGAAATATTTACGGAAGACTTAAATATGCCAAGGTTAGAGGTAGACGTGGTTCAACAATTAACAGTTAAGATAGCAGGAGATGAGATAAAAACAGTGATGGATAACCAGTCTGCAGGAAAATGTCCAGCACAGCATTTCTGAGATGTTAACATTACCGAAATGCTTCATTCTACATTTATTTTGTTCATTCTTGTGATTTCTGATATTCTGATTCGGAAATCTGAACACTCGCACAATGTTGGTGCAAGAATATGACAGTACAACTAATGGCAGTAAAGCCCCATCAGATCAAGCTTCATATAGGCTCATTTCAAAGTTAAATCATAATTATAAATTGTTTATGTCTATAGTGGATAAAAGAATGGCAAATGTGTTGCCAAAATTGATAGACATTGATCAATGTGGTTTTATGGAGGGAAGGCAGACATTTGGCAAAACTAACAGAACAATGCTGATCCACAGTAAGCAGAATGTAAGAAAATACTGCAATTGTTGCTTGGTTTTAATGAAGAGAAGGCATTAGACAGAGTAAGGTGGGATTTTATGAGTAGGAAAATGGAAGCATTTGCATTTCCTATTACATTAATAAGGTTAATTAAGTAGATATATGAAGGACAGGAGACAAAAATCAAAGTGGGATGGTGCCTCTCTGATAACTTGTGTCTGACTAGATGAACCAGGTTGAGGTGTTCTCTTTCCCCTTTGTTTGTGCTCTATTTAGAACTACTGACAAAGAAAATAAGGGACTCGGAAATTCAAAGACATAATTGGTATGGTATTCAAGAAAAGCTGGCTTTATTTGCAGGTGGTATTATTTTGTACCTGACATAACCGGAAAAGGATAGCTAAGTGTTGTGTAACATTCTGAGATAGTTTCGGTTTTTTCAGGATAATATTAACGAAGATCAACCAATAGCTATAGCTGTAAACTATGCACCCACATATGATTTGATTCAGCAATACCCATATTTATAGGGACATGCTAAAATTAAGTATTTAGGAGTATGGGTTAAAAGGACTCTGGCATGGCAGCTAAGGATATGTTGGAAGAGACTAAACAAAAGATTATACAAAAAAAATGAAAACTGGAAACTTTTGCCTATGGATATGGAGAGCAAGATGCAAGCAGTAAAAATGTTTTTAGTCCTTTTAGTTTTATACACAGATCAGGTGTATTTCTGTCAGCCAGAGGAGAAGTTGTAGTTAGGAGCTAAAAAAAGGGTTGAAGGATGTTATCTCACAGGGGAAGAGGCAAGAGTCAAGTGGGATAAGTTGATCCTTCCAACAGAACAATGATGTTTAGGATTACCTGATTTGAATAAATATTGTAGATCTACACAATTAAGGCTCTTATACATAACACAAGCAGAAAACTACAATTCAAAGTGGAAAGGGATTATGATGAAGCAGGGGGCTAAGCCAAGAAATAAGGAAAGACTGAGATTTTGGGCACATAACCTTAAGAAGAGTAACAAGTCATACAGGATATTATATTCATACAGTAGCAGAAAGTATGCTAACAAATAAGCCAATATGGGAATGGAGAAAGGAGCTTCTGTCAACAGGTATGACTGCTCCTGGGGTTACAAAAAATAGGCAAGAGGGTCTACAATTTACTGCATGAAGCTGGCAAAGGAACCAGGGTATTGGGAACAAATAATTAGAGAGGGAAAGTTAACAGAATGGGAAGAGGCCAAATATGTATTTGGACTTCAGGCTAGAGACTGCCTTCCTCATCAGGGATTGATATCAGAGTATAGGCAAAGAGAAAGGCATAGGGGAAGCCTAAATTAAAGACCTGCACTGACTGATATTTTAATTGAATCTAGAACAGAAGATGCTGTTACAAAGGGAACAATTAGTAGGACATATAAAATATTGTACAATAACTATAGGAATCAATCAGAGGAGGTCAGAAAAGACTGAGAAGAGAGACTGGATGCACAATTCATAAATAAGCAATGGGAGGACATATGTATGGCTCCCAAATATGCAACAAAATATAGAAGATTTGAGATTTTTGCCAGGAAGTGTTTGCACAGGTACTTTTATAACCCAAGCAGACTCCAAATAATTTTTCCCGGGTAGATGACAAATGTCAGATGCATAATGGTGAGGAAAGATGTACCTGGGAGCAGTTCTTGGAATGTAGCGTAATGAGCTAGCAGACCTTAAAAATTCCCTACATAGTACTCTTGTCAGGAATACAGGGTGATTAAATTGATGTAACTAAAGAAATGATTTTTTGAGCTGGAAAAGCTGGGAGTGTGTCAGTGCAGGGGTGATCTTGCCCCCTGCAAAAATACTTGCTGTTGGTTTAGTCTCCTCTAGTATAATCCCCGGAGCATAAACAGAACGTACTGATATTTATTTAGTTAAATGTTTTGATGTTGTCCAAACATGTGTCGGCACTGTGTCCTCTCTATCAGGGGTCTGACATTTATTGTAAATATGAATCTATGATCAACAAGTTAAAATATGTTACTAAATTCTGGTTGTCAGATAAATATACCAATTGTGCTAGCTGTCCTTTAGGGGTGGGATGAACAGGCAAGCTGTTTGATGTGTGAGACCAGTAACTTGAAATATATAACTGAGGCCAAGGGAAAAAAACTCTAAAATATACCTCACATCATCTACAATCCCATTGCTTCTGGAGGTCCAAGCAGCCTCCAGACTATCATCTTAATTCTTTTCCTTCCTCCAGACTATCAGCTGAATTCTATTACTTCCTCCACAGTTATTACACTGCAGTCTTGGCCATTTAGGGGGTGGTAAAAGGACAGAGGAAAAAAGGACAAGCAAGAATGAATTACTTTCTTTGTCCGCAATTTTTGTCAGGCCATCTTTAACTGAAAAAGTATGACAAAAAATAATGATCCAAAATGCAATTCAAAGCATCTAGAACAAAATGGCTTTGAGGGGCTGAGACCTTTAGCTTCTTTTGATTATTTTTCCTCATTTATCGTGGTATAATCTTACCATTTAGAATATATTGAAACAATGCAAGAAAAATCTGAAGAGTTCAACAAACTGTGGGAAAAAAAGAAAAAAGTAATCTGAATGGTGATGTTAAGCCAAGATGGAAGGAAAATAAGAGGCACAATGGTGGTATGCAGGGGGGACTGTGAGCAGCAGGAGGCCTATGGAGTCCTTTTCCTATGCTTTCATTTCACCAAGTGCCAGAGTCAAAATATTCAGTACTGCCAGGGACTGCCCCATTTAAGTACATCACACAGCTTATCAATAAGCTTTATTATTCTCTATAAAACATTTAATAACAATGTTAATCTGGATAAAAAAATGCAAGGTGCTCAATTTTGCCAGTTTTCAGATCCTCAAGCTGTATAACTTAAGTTTAGTTACTGTCTTTGTCCCCGATGAGTGGACCACTGCAGTGGCAATGCATCTACATAAGAGTGGCCATATAACTGACCTGGGTAGTTAAAGTCCTATCAGCCTTACAAACCTCATTTGCAAAGCCATAGGGTATATTAAAACTAACATCATAAATTGTAATATCAAGATGCTTGCTTGAATTGACCTGAGTAATTTTCAAATCAACAAACTGGTCTGGTGTGGTGGTTTAACCTGGTAAACTTCTTTAAAAGGGTTGCAGAGGCTGTATCTGGTGACCATGCAGTGCATATAGTGCATCTTGTGCTATTGAAAGACTTCAACACCATTCCCCCTGCTGGCATCACACAAAAGCTAATTGGTTTAAAAATAGACCCCATATGTGGTAAGATGAATAACAAAATGACTGAAAGACAGAGCCCACAGGGTGAAATTTGCATATGCCTCATCACTAAGTATGACTTTGACCAGTGGTTTCCACACAGTGCTGGAACATCTCCTTTTTGGTGTTTACTTCTCTGATCTTTAAGTGGCGAGCAAAGACCTCTGAATAGCAAACTTTGCAGATGACTGCAAACTGATAGTGGTTGTTACATCACAGTATGGCACCTGACAGCTTCTAAATGAACTCACCCTATTAAACTCTTGGTGTATTAAAATGAGCTCAAACTAAATCCTAAAAAGTGTAGTATTACTTTTGGTAGACAACCCCTCCTTCCCATCATACTGTACAGGCAACACAAAAAAAATTGTCAGGGACTTGGATATGTGGGATAATAGCTCTTCTCTTTTGACTATCAAGTGACAACAGTTGTCAGGAAATCCTTTTATTTAGCCCACATAATCGCCAAAGGATTTTCCTCATAGTCTAAAGAAGTATTCACTCCCTTATACTCAGCATTGATCAGGACAATTGCTGAGTATAATGCCGCCTTTGGAGTGTATCTCATATATCATATCAAGTAACTGGCATTGCACAGCAGGAGCTGTTAACTGAAAGGGCACATTGCGTGTATGCACCAAACCTGGCCATTAGAAAGCAAGATAGACCTTCAATAGTAAAGATGCAATCCTACCAGCAGAAGGAGTTGATTCTGACAAAACTGTGGCAGAAGGACAAAGTCCTACAAGTGGGAGACAGTAGAGTGTTTGTGGAAAATGATTACTCAGTCTACACCAGGCAGAAGAGGAGTAAATGTATTCCACTAATCAGGGAATGTCAAGAAGCAGGCATGAGATTCAAACTGCTGTATCCAGCTAACTTCAGAATATTCTTTTCTGGAGGGACAAAATCATTTTTTTATGTAGAACACACTAAGAAGAAAATACAAAAGTTTGTCCAGCAAAAAGTGACCTGTGAAACAGAAGGAGATTCTGATTCTTGTTCTTCTGGTAATAAAGATCACAGAGAGAGAGAGACAGAGAGAGAGAGACTGTCCCAGTGAAACCTTTTTCCAGTGTTTCAACAGAAAATGCTTGAGAGACAGAAAAAAAGCACAAGAGTTGACTTGAAGAACCAAGAGTATGTTGGAAAGGAAGTACGGGCTGAATTTGGGAGATAGAGATAAACAGGAATAAAACCAGCAACTCAGAAATTGATAAATAAATATGGGATTATAAAGCATTAATTATATTTGTGAAACATGACAGAACAAGAAAACCTGAAAATATTGAACTTTTTTGACTTTGTTAAATTTGTAGAGGCTCTAAAGCATATGCCCTACTTCATGTCATTAATATTTGGAGGAACACTTAGAGAGGAAAAAAAAGGAAAGAAATAACTGCAAGTAAAATAAACTTTTGTTTTTAACACTAATATTTGTATAGTGCATGATATCTGCATGCTATAAAGTAAAGATTTCTCAGTTATTTTCAAATGTAATGGGGTTACTAAAGTAGACAAGTGCCTTTTCTTGTTCTCATTGTTCAGTTTTAAGAAATGTAAAAAAAAAAAAAAAAAAAAAAAAAAAAAAGAAAAGTCTGTTCAAAAAGAGTATGATGCTGTTTTGGACCATTTCTAGCTCTTTTGAAGTTCGCTATTTAAAATCCGCGTTTGCACGGCTTTGCACAGTTGCCGGTTAAACAAGGTTAAACCTTTTCTGGCTCCGCCAAGTCTGCTCTTCAAATTTTCCCTTAAGAAAGCTCTAGTCTTATAATAATCTAGTCTAATAGCTTTATTATAAGCCTAGCTCTTGTTCTCAAAACCTCTCTTCTAAGTAAGCACTCACTAACTAAAGTAAGCACTACATCCACCTACCTTCCCTGTGAGTACCCACTTCCCATAAAGGCACAGCACTCCCTTATAATATTCCAGCATGTCGAGTGGTAGATTGCTGGCATCCTCTCCGGTTAAGCTGGTTAATCTGGGAATTTTGAGACAATGCTACAATTGTCTCATGTACACAGACAACCCTCTCCTCCTCCCAACAAACACAAATACATGTAAGAGATGCAACTATATAGCCAAACTGGAGGCTGAACTCTCTCAACTCAGGACTGGCAAGACCAGACAGGAGGAGAAGGTAACCACACACACACCAAACCCAGTCCCACATAGACCTACCACAACTGCAAACCAAACACATAAAAACACAAAGACATACTCGGAGGCTCTAACAAAAAACTCACCAAAACAACAGAGGCTCCCAAAGCAGACACCCAAAAATCCACCACCTCAAAACATAACACATGCATCACATACTTCAATAAATCAGTGTGTCAAACAATCACAGCCCTTAAGGCCAAACACCATGCATGATACACTGGTAATAGGTGACTCTATAGTCAGACACACTGACGTTCCGCTTACCAGGCTGAACAAGGAGAGGGTAACGGTGAGCTGCTTATTGGGAGCTAGGATCCGCCACATAACACACGCACTCAGGTCACTCCAAAGCAAGTACAAATATGACTCTGTCATTGTCCATGCAGGCGTGAATGACCTGAGACGTACCTCCCTGGACTACATGAAAAGAGACATAGAGGAGCTCTCTGATTATGTAGCCCAGGCTGGTATGACCCTGACCCTGAGCAGCATCTTGCCCTCACCAAGAATGATGCCACAATACAAAGACAAGATGACCAGCTTTAATAATTGGCTCAAATACTGGTGTCATTCTAGGGGGATCCAATGTCTGTCTGCTTGGGATGACATGCTGGACAAGCCACGCTGCTTTGCAAGGGACGGCTTGCATCTGTCACCACTGGGCTTCTGGATATTGGCTAAGGCTCTTGCCTCCCCCATAGTGCCTTTTTTAGGCAAGGCTCAAAAGACAAACCCACCTCCTTAGAAAACAAAAATGGAAAAAAATTAAGGGTAATGCTGCTCAATGCCAGAAGTCTAAGTCTCAAGATGCAGGCTCTCGAAGCACTCCTCAGTATGGAGGACATCGATGTCTGTGCAGTAACTGAAACCTGGTTCAGGGCTCCTGAGAGCACCCCAGTGCTACCAGGCTATACCTGGTATCATGCTTTTTGGCCCCAAAACTCGGGCCAAACCAAAAAGGGAGGGGGAGTGTCCATATTCATCAAGGACACCCACACCTCCAGGTTAGTGGCAACACATGAAGAATCAGAGACCATCCAGGTGCAACTAACCATAGGCAAAACTGCTATACAACTGGTAGCATGTTACAGACTACCCTCCCAATCTCAGGAACCCCACTCAGCCTTCCTGAAGACATTGGAGGATATGAATGTCTCACATATTGGGAGACTTCAACTACCCTAACATAGACTGGGTGCATTATTCTAGCCCAAACACCCTAGCCCAAAGGTTCCTGGAATTCATAAATTCAAACTCAATGGAACAGCTAGTCACCTCTCCCAAAAGGGGAGATAATATACTAGACCTGATCATCACAAACATGGGGACAAAGTGCTCCACACCAGAAGTATACCCTTCACTAGTGAGATCTGACCACAAACTAATCACCCTGGATATACATATCCCATCTCCACCCCCAACACAAAAGACTACAGTGAAAAACTTCTCAAAAGCCGACTTTACACTTCTTAAAACTGAGATGGTATCCTTTAAGCCCACTGGGACAGTGGAAACCACATCCCACAATGCAGAATCCTTCACAAATGCTTTCTACGGACATCTCCAAGAATGCATGGATCATGCATTCCCAAATAAAACCAAGACCCTCTCCACCAAGGGCAGGCATCCTGTCTGGTGGACCCCAGCCATAAACAAATTTTATAACAAAAGAAGGAAGCTATTGCACGACAGAGCAAAATCCCATAAAGAGAAGGCATCTCTGATCAGCACTAATAGAAAGCTACGTTCTCTCATAAAAACATCCAAGGCCAACTTTGAGAGAAAAATCACTATGGACACTAAAGATAACCACAAGGCCTTCTTCAGCTATGTTAGAAACCTGGGCGGAAACCCTCAGATATGTTCAGAGTTAGTTCACAATGACAAAAAATACAATGAACCCACAGATATTGCCAACATTCTGGCAGACAGGTTCAGTGCAAATTCCTCCCCTCCCTCAACCCCAAAAGAAGAAATACTTATCCCAGCTGAATGTAACCTCCCTGACATCTCAGATGTCCAGGTGAGAACTGCCCTCAGCAAAGCTAAAAACACAGCATCAATGGGACCTGACGGTATCCCGGGTTGCGTGCTACGTGAACTCCGAGAGGAGCTAAACCGGCACATAAAAATGCTATTTAACCTTAGCCTTACTACAGGATATGTACCTAAAAACTGGCGTACAGCAACAGTAGTCCCACTCCACAAAGGAGGCACCTCTACTGACCCTGTTAACTACTGCCCCATAAGCTTAACCAGCCTGGTCTCCAAAGCTATGGAAAGAATCATTATGGAACTAATAAATAGAGATATTGGGGACTTACAGACACTTGATCCCACCCAGTTCAGCTTTGTAAAAGGCAGATCCTGCCTTTTAAACCTGGTTGACTTTTTCAAAACAGTCACTAGAGCCATTGACGAGGGCAAAGCAGTCCATACAGCCTACCTGGACTTGGCTAAAGCTTTCGACACAGTACCCCACTCTGGCATCATAGACAAGCTCAACAGCTTAAATGTAAATCCATATGTCACAAGATGGGTGGCAAACTGGCTAAAGGATAGAACCCATAAAGTCCAAATCGCTGGAGCCATGTCAGACTCAAAGCCAGTGACAAGTGGTGTCCCACAGGGCTCTGTCCTAGGACCCCTCTTGTTCGGCATTTATTTCTCAGATGTGAAAGCAAACACGGGAGGGTTGTGGCTGACAAAGTTCGCAGATGACTGCAAACTAGGCGCCATAGTCGATACACCAGCTGGCACACACATCCTACAGAAAGGCCTCACTGAAATGGACAACTGGTGCCGGAGTCATGGCCTTAAACTAAATGCCAAAAAATGTATACTCATCCCCTTTGGGAAAAACAAAGTGCCCACAAATGATCACATAGGCGGTAACCCACTGAGTATGGAAAATGTAATCAGAGACCTGGGGACCCAAGTCGATAGTGACCTCTCATTTGACACCCACGTTGCCAAAGTGGTTAGAAAGACTTTCTGCCTTGCCCAACTTATCATGAAGGGATTCACATCCAGATCAAAGGAGGTCATTGTGCCCCTGTACTCCTCCCTTATCAGGCCCATGATTGAGTACAATGCCCCATTTGGTATGTACCTCACCCGGCACTTGCAACAGCTAAAGAGAGACCCCAAAAGTACCTCACCAAGAGGATCAAGGGTCTCCAACATATGTCATATGCTGCCAGACTAAAGAAACTCCAACTCTATTCAGTAGCATACCACCTACTCAGAAGTGATCAGTGCCTGACGTACAAGGCCATGTCCAATCAGGAATTGATGGACATGCTCCACCTCAAAAAATCCAAATCCATCAGAACCACGAGAGCTAAAGATTTGAACCTCAGCACAAATATGAATAGGACATGCTGGAGGGACAGATTCATAACTCAGAGGCTTCCCATACTCTGGAACAGAATCCCAGTTCATGTTAGGCAGAGCCCCTCACTGACTCTCTTCAAGAGAAATCTTGACAAGTGGATGGGAGATTGTAGGTTTACCCCGGGGGTCATCTCTGTGTCACTACTAGACAGAGGCACAGTAAACTAATTCTATTATGTAAGGGGGTCTTCACTGTGTCACTACTAGACAGAGGCACAGTATTCTAAATCTATTCTGTACACTTTTGTACCATTACATGGGGTGGCGAAAGCCACATCACTATGGCTAGGCTTATAAATGCCCCAGGGCAGATAGCCTAGTACCAAACTATGAAACTATAAGCAAACTTTACAATAAAAGAAGGAGACTTATACAAAAAAAGACCAAATCTCAAGTAGAAAAATCATCCCTGATCAACATTAGTAAGAAATTGAGGGCCCTCATCAAGTCAACTAAAACTAATTTTGAAAAGAAAGTTGCCATGGATGCCAAGGATAACCATAAGGCATTCTATGGTTACATCAAAAACCTAAATGGCAATGCTCAGGTCTGTTCTGAGCTAGTACAAAATGGAACAAAATACACTGACCCTTCTGACATTGCCAACATCTTGGCTGACAGGTTCAGTGCAAATCCCCCCCCCCCACCACCACCACCACCTACAGGGCCTATTACCATTCTAGGGGATTGTGTAAGTCCATTTATTAATGATACATTGGTTAACAAGGCTCTATCTAAAGCTAAAAACACTGCCTCCATGGGACCAGATGGTGTCCCAGGCTGTGTCATACGCGAGCCCCAAAAGGAATTAACCCCGCATCTTAATACCCTGTTCAGTCTCAGCCTCTCCACAGGATATGTGCCCATAGAATGGCGCATGGCAATGGTGGTCCCGATACACAAGGGTGGGGCCACAACTGACCCTGGGAACTACCAACCAATAAGCCTGACCAGTCTGATCTGTAAGGCTATGGAGCGAATCATTATGGAACTCATAAATGGAGAGATTGGGAACCTCCAGTCGCTGGACCCCACACAGTTCGGCTTTGTCAAGGGCAGATCATGCCTCCTGAACCTGGTGGATTTCTTTGAGACAGTTACTCAGGCTATAGATAAGGGATAGGAGGTACACACAGCTTACCTTGACCTTGCTAAAGCATTTGACACCATTCCCCATTCAGGTATTATTGATAAGCTCACCAGCCTGGGCCTAAACCCTTATGTCACAAGATGGATCACAAACTGGCTCTCAGACAGATCCCATAAAGTAAGAGTAGCGGGATCTATGTCCAAATCCAGACCAGTAATGAGTGGTGTGCCTCAGGGCTCTGTCCTGGGGCCCCTCCTGTTTGACATATACTTCTCAGAAGTGCAGGCAAGCACGGAAGGGCTGTGGCTGACTAAGTTTGCGGACGACTGCAAACTGGGTGCTATAATAGAGTCTCCGGCAGACATGGAGATCCTCCAGAAGGGCCTAAATGAGACTGATGCATGGTGTCAAAGCCATGGTCTCAAGCTAAATGCAAAAAATGCGTAGTAATCCCCTTTGGAAAAAACAGAGTACCCGCAAACTACAACATAGGAGGTAATCCCCTGAAATCTGAAGAAGAAATAAGGGATCTAGGGACCCAAGTAGATAGTCAGCTTTCCTTTGATAACCATGTTGCCAAAGTGGATAGAAAATCCTTCTATGTGACCCATCTGATCACGAAAGGGTTCGCATCAAGATCTAAGGATGTAATGATGCCCCTCTACTCTTCCCTCATCAGACCCATTATTGAGTACTATACACCAATTGGAATGTACCTGGCTAGACATCTCCAGCAGCTGGAGAGACCACAAAGGTACCTAACCAAGAGGATTACTGGCCTCAAACAGTTGCCCTATGCAGCACGATTGAAAAAGCTAAGACTGTTCTCTGTTGCATACCGCTTTCTTAGAGGCAATCTCTGTCTAACATACAGAGCCATGTCCAACCCAGAATTGTTGAACATGCTCCATCTTAGCAAAACCAAATCTATTCGAGCTACACGATCTAGGGATATAAACCTCAACACAACAATGAATAGAACATGCTGGAGGGATAGATTCCCTTCGCAGAGACTTCCCTTACTATGGAACAGGGTCCTGATCTACATAACACAGAGCCCCTCACTATCACTCTTCAAGAGGAACCTTGATGAGTGGATGGGTAACAGAAAGTTCACACCAGGGATCCCACCAACAGCACTACTTGATAGGGGCCAAGGGTACTAGCTGCTAGTACAAGGGTCTAGGGAACTACTAAAGGGGCGGTGAATACCGCACAACGTGGCTGGGCTAATATATGCCTTCGGGCAGATAGCCCAGTACCAACCTATAAACCTATACAAGAAAAACAATTATGTGCTTTTTCTTATTGTTGCATGGGGTGATGGCTAGATTAAGGCTTTTGGCTTTATCTAGTAACATGTTTTAACAGAAAGCAAATAAATAAAAAAGAACATTGAATATAATAAAACTCTCCTCTAGCAAATAAATAAATAAATAAATAAAAAATACTTGTAGAAGCAACTTGGTATCTTGTTCTCATGTCTCCATGTAGACAATCTGATAAAGAACAATAAAACTGAATACTTCTTTCTTTTGATGGCTTTCTTTCAATGGCTAAGAGATAATGCATTCTGAAAGCATTCAAATGTTTTCTCATTCTGGGAGAGCAATAAAGATAAGACAAAACCAGACAGCACTTGGTAGAAGCACAGGCTGTACCATGCGGCTTAGCATAGATAACCTTCCTTTTAGGTTAACTGAAGTTAAGTTTCTACAGGGAAGGTAAAACTTCAGTATTTGAAGATGTACATAGATTTGCATGTTAATATTAAGTTAATAGGTTTTTGGGGTGTATTGGGGGTGTATTTGTTTTTATGTTTGAGGGTCTTAAATAAAACAAAATGTTTTGTAAGGTGTGATACAGGCTCAAACGGATACAAAAAGAAACCATATAAAAGGTCAACCCACCAAAATTAGTGTGTGTGTATTTAACACAGAAGCTCGAACTAGATACTTAAAAAAGCTGTTACTAATAAAAGGTGGGAATAACTTGTTAACATAATGACCCTTTCAATATTACCTTTAAATGTCAATGGTCTCACAGATATATACAAAAAAGAAAGAGCAATGAACTATATTAAAAAATGTAGAGTGCAAATAGATATGCTACAGGTTACCCATTTGGAAAGAATTGAACATGTGAATTTGATAAAGAAATTTTTTCAGGATGGTTATTCAATGGACTACCTGGAACAAAGGAAAAGAGCAGTACTTGTATTAATTGCAAGAGTAGCTCCAATAGTGATATAAGAAGATACAAAAGATAATAATGGTAGATATGTAGTACTAAGGGGCTACTGGCAAGGGAGGAGGATTACACTGGCAAGTAGTTATATTCCATGTAAAACTGCTATAATAGAGATTAAGAAAATTCCAGGAGAAATAATCAGTTTTCAGCAAGGAGTACTACTTATAAGTGGGGACTGAAATTTTATTTGCAGCAAGGGAAGATGTATCTGGGGGGCTCAGAAGGGAACATATAGCAAAGGAGGGTAACGTTTTTGAAGGAAATTTTGAAAATATTTGGTATGCATGATGTGACTTAACTAGTATGAGTTTAGAGTGAATTTACATATTATTCCCCAAGATACAAAAAATGGGATAGGCTAGACAAAACTTACATTTCACAGGAATATGTGCATTTAATTGAAAGTTTTGATACACA
This sequence comes from Protopterus annectens, assembly GCF_019279795.1. Classification (NCBI taxonomy): domain Eukaryota; kingdom Metazoa; phylum Chordata; order Ceratodontiformes; family Protopteridae; genus Protopterus; species Protopterus annectens. The sequence continues at coordinate 983,759,206 of NC_056739.1, read as the reverse complement.
TCCAATAACTATTTCAGATCATGTGCCAATAATAACTAAAACTAAAATGCAGGGTAATGAAATAAAAAATGAGACATTGGCGCTTTCCCACCTATCTTTTGAAAAGAGAGGAATTTAAGGAATGTGTAGTGGACATTATTCAGGAGTTATTAGAGAAGACAGACATTTCTTTTGAAAATATAGCTAGGGAGTGAGATAAAATTTAAGTGGAGTTTAAAAATGGGCTGAAAATAAAAGAGAGAGAGAGATGGTTAAGAATTAACAAAAAATATTTAGAGGGGCTGACAAATGTTAAATTATTGCAAAATAAGGTGAATCTGACAGAAAAGGTGCAATTGTAGAGTGCTAAACAGAAAATAAAGGATTATCTTGATAATATGCAGATGTTTAGAAAGATTGCTGCTAAGCAACTATTTTTTGATAATAATACCAAAACACAAAAACGTTTAGCTCAACAATGCAGGGAACAGAAAGTAGAAAGGATGGTCACCAAGCTTAAGGAGCCTCTAACAACAAAGATAAAAATTATTCATGTAGAAGTTCTAGAAATATTTCAGAAATTTTATAAAAGTCTATATAAAGCAGAGAAATATGGAGATCAAGAAAAGGTACAAATGGAAATGTTTATGGAAGAATTAAAAAAGCCAAGGTAGAGGTAGATGAGGCTCAGTCACTAATAGGATAGGAGATGAGAGAACAATGGTGATGTATAAGCAATCAACAGGAAAGTGGGGGTGGCTGTAATACCTAAAGAGGGTAAAGACCCATCAGATCCAGCTTCATACAGATACATTTCAAACCATGATTATAGAGTGTTCATGTCTGTAATGGCTAAAAGAATGGCTAAGGTGATGCCAAAATTGATAGACATGGATCTATGTGGTTTTGTGGCGGGAAGGCAAATATTTGACAACATTAACATAACATTGATGATCCAGAGAGAAGCTGAATGCAAGAAAATACTACTGTTGTTGGTGACTCTTGATGCAAAGAAAGAATTTGACAGAGTAATCAAGGAATTTATGAGCAGGGCAATGGAAGTATTTGCATTCCTTGATAAAATTATAAGGCTGATTAAGAGGGTATATGAAGGATCAGAGGCAAAAATTAAAGTGGATGGGTTCCTCTCTGATAATTTCTGTTTCAGCAGAGGAAAAGGGCAAAGGTGTCCTCCTTCCCCTTGGTTATTTGCACTATATTTAGAACCATTGGCAAAGAAAATAAGAGACTCAGAAATTCAAGGATAAAATTAGTACAGTAGTCAAGAAAAGCTGACTCTGTTTGCAAGTCATGTTATTTTATATTATTTTATACATGATAAAACAAAAAAGGACATTTCAGAATTGTGGAACATTTTGAAGCAGTTTCAAATCTTTATGGGATGCAAAATTAATGAAGCTACAACAAAGGCAATAGCTGTGAATTATGTACCCACACATGAATTGTTTCAGCAATACCCACATTTATGGGGACATGATAAAATGAAGTACTTAGGAGTATGGATTAAAAAGGATTCTGGTGTAGCAGCTAAGGACACGTGGGAAAAGACTAAACAAAGGATAATACAAAAACTGAGAAACTGGAAGCTCTGCTATATCCATATGGATAGCAATATATAAGCAGTTAAAATATTTTAGTCCATTTATTTTTATACTCAGGTCAGGCAGATTTTTGTCAACCACAGGAGAAGTTCATAGGTTCATAGGTAGGTACTAGGCTATTGACCCAAGGGCCTAAGTAATCCTAGCCAACAAGGTTCCCTGGCTTACGCCACCCAAGAAAGTTATTTTCCATGCCACTGTCAAGCAGAGCCACAGAAGTGATCCCCGGGGTGTGGGTTGGTGCATAGCAACTAACTGAGTTGTGGATATCAACAAACAGCTAAAGGTTTTTTTTTCCTGGGAGGAGAAGATGGCAACAATCAAATGGGATAAGTTTGATTCTTCCAATTGAACAAGGAGTTTTGGGGGGGTATACATAGCTCATGCAGAAACCTATAATTTAAAGTGGAAAGGGATGATGATGAATCAAGGGGGAAGCTCAAGAAACAAGGAGAGACTGGGATTTTGGATGCAGATCCTTAAGGAGAATAACAATAACCATGCAGAATACTTTATTCATAAAGTAGCAGAAAGTATTCTAAGAACTAAGCCAACTCGGGAATGGAGAAAGGAGACTCTGCTGATAGGGATGACTGCAATTAGGGATACAGACAACAGGCAAGAGGGGGTCAGAATTTATTGAGAAAAATGGTAAAAGAGCCAAGGTATTGCAAGCAAATAATTAGAGAGGGAAAGGTATAGAATGGGAAGAGGTTAAGAAATTATTTGGACTGCAGTATACAGATTGCCTTCCCTATCAAGAATTGATATTAGAGTATAGGCAAAGAGAAAGAAATAGGGGAATCCTAAGTGAAAGACCAGTACTGGTAGAGTTTTTAGTAGAATCTAGAAGACAATCTGCTGTTAAAAAAACAATAATTAGTACAGCATACTAAATATTGCAAGATAAATATAAGAATCAATCACAGGAGCTAGAAAGGATTAGGAAGAGAGATTGAATAAGCAATTCACAAAGAAACAATGGGAGCTATATGTATGTGTCTCAAATATGCAACAATGTCTAGAAGATTTAGGATCTTTGTCTAGAAGTGTTTACATACGTATTTTATACCCCAAGTAGACTCTAAAGAATGTTTCTTCAGGTAGATAACAAATGTCTGAGATGTGATGGGGAAGAAAGAGGTAACTGGGAATATATTTCCTGGGAGTGTAATGAGTTGGCAGACATTAAAGACTGCTCTGTTAGAGATACTGGGTGAACAAATTGGTATAACTAAGGAAATGATTTTTTGAGCTATGATACAGAATCTGAATTGCTTAGACATGGTAAGTTCTTGCTGAGTCTAATTATGGTGGTTGCCAAAAAAAGTAATTACTAGAAAATTGAAATTAAAGTCTAAACCAACTTTACTAGAAGTAGTGAATATCGTAACTGGGATCATTAGAAAATGGTAGGTGCAAATTACATAGGAAAAAAGGGAATTGTGAGAACAGTATGTGCAGAGGAGGAATGAGGATTAAAAGAAGGAACGATTTGAATGAGCTATGTAATGTTTGACTGACAATGACTGGCTAGATTATAAGTGATGTATAATGTTTACAACTACAATTATGTCAATATCGTTTGTGACGTATAATGTTTGCAACTAAAATTATGTCAATATGGTTTGTTTTTATTTATATAAATGTATGATTGCCTACATCATGTGATAATTTAATAAATATGTTTCTTTTAAAAAAATTCTATTTTGCTTCAACTGCAAAAACAAACAAAAAAAAGAAGATATCAGACAGCAGAACCAAAGCCTATCCTGGTACTCAGTGGGTGAAAAGCAATAAACACAGGTCTGCCCCAACTTACAGAAATTAAACATACCTCTTAACTGTACGAAGTATGTATGTGAATATAATGTCTTACTGTGCTTGTGTACATTGTTATCTTAATTGCTGTTAATCTTGAATGGTAGCTGGAAAGGGCCAATAGACCAGTCCACTTACCTGCTAAACAAACAGCAATTAATAAATAAAAATTGTCCAGAATTGTACTGAACATCCCTGATTTTTGCCTGGTACATTTGCCCTGTCCCTTGTAAAATAATTATCTGATAAATCACTCAAGATCATACCAATCATCTCTCCAGCATTTCACAGAGTATCCAGATTTTTGCCTCATATTTTTAGTCTGTTCTTTAAAAAATGTCTAGTTTTCTGTCAAACCACTGAGGACTGTTAAAACTAAATAATGAGACATTTCAGTCTTGGACTTTTAATCCTTCAGAAAATGCATGCTAATGCCAAACCTGTTGTTCTGGCAGCTTTCTAAGTTTATAAGAACAATCTTTAAAATATTTCTCTGATTTTGCCCTTTATCCCACCCCATCCCCCACAATCATTTTTGGCTTTGTCCAGAATTCTTAACCAAAAGTTGAGAGGTATGCAGAGGATTACAGTCAATCACTAGTGTCAGACATCAGAAGATACATGTTGCTACAAAACCTGTTCTATTAAAAATTTTAAATGAACAAGCACTGTTTAAAAATTCTCCCAGGTTTTGAGCCTTCATTTCCCTGTTATTTTTGGCTTTGTCCAAAACTATTGATGAAAGAAGTTGGTTGGTATATCTAGGGGTCAGAATGGAGAGATAAGTCAGCAAGCAAAGGAGAGTAGTATTGCTGAAATTGAATTAATCCTCAAGTCTTGGTGAGTACCTTCACAATGTGGACCCTGTTTTTTAAAAAATCTCACCAATATGACACTGATATATAGATTATTTTATTTAGCATATATTATGGACAGAAGTAGGTCAAAAATTAAACAAAAATGGGTGCATAAGACCCAGGATAAAAAAGTGCCCAATCCTGGTTGTTGCACTGGTGCCAGGAATGGAAAAAATGACAATGTAGAATTCTCAAAATACAGAAACGTTCTTACAATGGGGCCTGGTCAGGCCCAGGGGAGGATGCCCCCCCCCCCCACCATTGTAGAAGGAAGTAGCAGTCCACAAAATTCACAAAAACTGATAGGCCAAAGAAGAGCTATAAATATGATAGAGTGGACTATTGAGGATAAGAAAGAAATTATGTATTGTTCCTATTATGCAAAAAAGCCTAGAATTTCCAGACACAAGATATACAAAAAGAATAAGAGAGAAATTAGAAGAAAGAAAAACACTTCCACAAGAAAAACTGTCAGAAGCTTCAAATAAAAATGTATGTTCTGTGTTCGTTAATAGAACAGATTTGTTAAAAACATTATATAAACCAAGAAACTTTGATCTGTTTGGAAAAAGAAGCATCTGAGGAAGTGCAAAAATATAATCAAAATCTAGAGATTTTTGAAAAGTATAAAAAAGAAATATGGGCATGGGAAAGGAAGACAGATCTGATATGGTGCAATATTTATGCAAAGTCAAAAGCCAAACTGAGCAATACAAAAAAGGCAGCCTCAAAGATATTCAAGAGAAATACAGACAAAGACATCCAGTTATGGAAAATTTCACAATAAAAAACATATTACAAAGAGTGAGTGCAGAAAAGAAGATTAGTAAAGCAGAAGTTAAAAAAAATAGAAGTGAAAGGTTTGGTGTAGAAGGTCTAACACAGGTTACATCACACCATGATGGAACAAGTCCCCAAATTAAGGAGAAACAGGAAGATCAGGAGGCATCTTAAGAAGAAATATGGACATGGGAATGAAAAAGAGATTTAATATGGTGTAATATTTATGCAAAGGAGAAAGCAAAACTAATAAATACAAAAAGAGCAGTACCAAATATATGTGAAGAGAAATACGGGCAAAGGAATCCAGACATGTAAATCTTTACAATACAACAATAATAATGCAAAGAGAAAAAGAAGAAAAGATTAGTAATGGAGAAGTTAAAGAAATAGAAACTGAGGTTATAGAGTACTTGCAAAGTGAAGGATTCAGTGTAGAAAACCTAACTCAGAAGCACCACAGCAGGATAGAGCAATAGACATCCAAATTAAGGAGGAACCAGTGGTCAGTTGTCATATGAAGATATTTTGGACATTCCACAGGAAACCAGTATAAACATTCACTTGAAGCTGGACAGTAAGGGATGGAGCAGAAAACTGTGACAACTCTGATGCAGTCAATGTTGAGGAGTGATAGGCTAGTGAGTTCCGATATGACACAGCAACAGATGATACAGGATGAAACTGAAGAGTATGTGCCACAGGAAGATGCTTTAGAACTCTCTATAGAATGCCCGCAGAAAATGGAGAACAAAAAATGTGCCCTCAGTTTAGAACTCTCATTGGCTTTTCCATGGTAAGCATGAGCTCGGGCAGCCAAAAAAGACTATGGTTCCAGTGCCCATGCGTGTCAGTTACATTTATACTGGATAACGGTGCACAGGGCAATCTATTGTTAGAATCAGGTTGTCACTGTAAATTCAAGGACATTAAGTACATGCTTCATAATAGTAAAACTATAAGTAAGATTATGGGGATATATATATATATATATATATATATATATATATATATATATATATAATCGATAATCCCACTCACCCTGCCCATGGCATGTACTTCCACCTTTCCTTGGGCAGGCGATATCACAGTTTACACTGCAAAACATCTAGATTAAACAGAAGCTTCTTCCCTCTGTTCGCTGCTGCACTTGAATGTCAGGCATGAAAGCAAATAATCCAATCAATATGCGACTTGCTGTGAAGTATCATCTATTGTAATCAGTCTGACAAATTGCTTCAGTAACTGGTACAGTTAGCTTGATTTCTTATGCTATTACTTCCTGAATGTGCAATAGTCAGGAGTGAGTCACCACTCCACACATGTGCAATGTGAACATCAGAATATATCATACTACAGATGATGAAGTGCAATATCTAAGCAATCACAATGTGAAGTCATAGTCTTTGCAATACTTACTAGTATAATATTGTCTAATGTCTTCCTGTCCAATTGTGGTAATTTATTGCGTTGTTAATATTTTAAGTATTACTATATGTGCATTAGTCTTACTGTCACTCAAACTATGTGTTCATTGTTATTTCTTGCACTGGGACCAAAGCAACGTAATTTTGTTTAGCTTGCACTGCTGTGTATATCTGATCAACAATAAAGTTTACTTTGACACTCTGTCTCTCTCTCTCTCTCTATATATATATATATATATATATATATATATCTATAGATATATATAGGTCACCTGCAAAACATCTAAAACCCATAACATCTAATTTCATAACATTGAGACCAGAACATCTAAAACCCAAAACATCTAAAACCCATAACATCGAATTTCCTAACATCTAACACTACAAATCACATGAAAATAACATCCCCTCCACATATAATGACACTAAACTACCAAACACACGTTTTACTACGTTTCTGCAGGGGGGCTTGATACAGTGGGGTTAGGAAATTAACTTTTTCCCACTGTAGTGCGATCTTTGAGTTGGTATATTTAATTTATGGGGGGGGGCAGAGCCCCCCGCTTGAGGGGTGCAGGAGGGCTTGCCCCCTGCAGAAATGTAGTAAAAAGTGTGTTTGCTAGTTTGGTGTTGTTATATGTGGAGGGGGTGTTATTTTCTTGTGATTTGTAGTGTTAGATGTTATGAAATTCGATGTTATGGGTTTTAGATGTTTTGCGTTTTAGATGTTCTGGTCTCAATGTTATGAAATTAGATGTTATGGGTTTTAGATGTTTTGAAGTAGACCCATATATATGTATATGTATGTATATATATATATATATATATATATATATATATATATATATAAATATATATATATATATATATATATATATATATATATATATATATATAGATAGATAGATCTACTTCACATGACTGAAAACTCAAAATACTGAAATTAATTTTACTGAAACCACAATACCTAAATTTCAAAATACTGAAAACTCATTTGACTGAGTATTATTATACTGAAAGCTTACAATGCTGAATTTCAAAATGCCAAATTTTAAGCCATAGATATGCACACTTGCAACACCAACAACTACTCTTTCCAAAACTTAAAAAGTACTTACTTACCCTCTTAACAGAAACCGGACAATATAAAACCAACTATATATACTAACTCTAGGAATGCAATACAGTGGGGAAAAGGGCATATTCCTTTTATTTACCTTACAGTACTGTATACACTGCCACTAATGCTGGGAGCACATGAACCATCCACCATATTACTTTAAATACTTCCCATGAAAATGTAAAGAGACATACCCACATTTAGAAACACTACAACACTACTTTCTATGTTACATATGGCATTCTGACAGTCGACTCTTTAAGTTACAGTAATTTTTTTTTTATCACAAGCAAGTCACAGGTGAAAGGAAGCATGTGTCATGTCTATGGCTTAAAATTTGGTATTTTGAAATTGAACATTGTAACCTTTCAGTATAATAATTCTCAAATGAGTTTTCAGTATTTTGAAATTTAGGTATTGTGGTCTCAGTAAAATGAATTTCAGTATTTTGTGTTTTCAGCCATGTGAAGTAGATCCATACATTTTATATATATATATATATATATATATATATATATATATATATATATATATATACATGCATACATACAGTATGGTGAACTTTGCCCTTTTCCCTACTATAGTGTGATCTCAGAGATGGTATATTTAGTTAGGGGGGTGGGGGTGCAGCATGTGGAGGGCAAACCCCCTCTCCCAGTTTGGTGGGTTTGATTTGCTTCCATTTGTTTATTTTGTCATGGTGGCCAAGTGGTTCCTTTCCCAGAGTAAAATTGCAGTCATCCAAGTGTTCTTGAAAGTAAGTTTTCAGCAAAGTCGTCACGTCCTTTTAAAGTTTTGCATAAGTGAAAATATGATGGGCTTGGGAGGAATACAAACAAGGTCGTGATGATCAGCTGTGGTTTTCGTTTTGCATTTAAGTTGTGCCAGCATCCATCATGTGGCATTCACTAGTTACAGTTTGTCTCCTCCTGGGTTTTGCCAACTCTCGAAGCTTGTCATCTTCCTTCACCAGGTCACAGGATATAATCAACCACATTAACAAATTAAATACTACATGGAAGGCTGGACAAAACTTTTACAATGTGGATCAGAGTTATTTGAAGCGTCTGTGTGGTACAATTCTGCATGGTCCAAAACTGCCTTTAAAGACTTCCTATTCTGGAAAAGTGAAGCTTCCTGATAACTTTGATTCACGAACTCAGTGGCCCAATTGTCCAACAATCCGAGAGATCCAGGATCAGGGATCTTGTGGCTCATGTTGGGCATTTGTTGTTGTAGAGTCCATGTCTGACCGTGTCTGCATCCACTTTGGGGGAAAGCAAAATGTGGAGGTATCTGCTGAAGATCTGCTTTCATGCTGCGGCTTTGAGTGTGGAATGGGATGCAATGGTGGCTATCCATCGGGAGCATGGCAGTACTGGACTGAAAGTGGCTTGGTGTCAGGGGAGCTGTATGGTTCTGGCATAGGTTGCAGGCCATATACTATTCCTCCCTGTGAACATCACGTGAATGGCTCACGGCCACCATGTTCTGGAGAAGGAGGTAACACGCCACCCTGTGTGAAAAAGTGTGATGCTTGTTATACTCCTTCATATGAAAAGGACAAGATTTATGGTGGATCTGCCTATAGTGTCCCTTCCTCTCCTGAAAGCATAATGGAAGAAATTTATAAGAATGGACCCGTGGAGGGGGCCTTCACTGTGTATGAGGACCTCCTGCTCTATAAATCAGGTGTGTACCAGCATCACACTGAAGAAGCAGTCAAGGGTCATGCTATTAAGATCTTGGACTGGGGCATAGAAAACAACACTCCTTACTGGCTGGCTGCTAACTCATGGAATACAGACTGGGGTGATAATGGCTACTTCAAAATCCTTCGTGGGCAGGATCATTGTGGTATTGAGTCTGAGATTCAGGCTGGAATTCAAAAAATGCAGCAAAGCTTTCTAACAGCATCCCCATTTGAAAAGTACAAGAAGTGTTTTGCAGCAACACAGTCAGAGAGAAAACATTACTGAAAATCACTGCTTTTATTTTAAATTTAAGGACATACTTTTTAACTGTTATAATGAAAGCCAGTTCCAAATCATGCTTGCCTAAGTGCAATTAGGTTTTACATTTTTAATTGTATTAGTTTTAGCCTTGTGTTTACATGAGGCTGCTTATAAGAATGATACCTTTTATAACTGACCATAAATTGAGAATCATGTTTTTTTTTAATCAGTACATTCTAATTGGGAGACTTTTTTTGCTCAAATTTCCATGTAAACTGTATTGTGTATTGTAGTCCCAAAGGTGTGGTGGGGGGGGGGGTTGCAGTAACTGACTTTAGTCCTGCTTATGAGAAGTGCCTACTGTCCTACTAGTAGTCTTGCTGATATCGGAACACTACAGATTCAGACATTCATAGGACATGGCATCATTTAGTTCAGGAAATGTTTAACGGGTGGCATGATGCCAGGGTAATCCTATGGGCTAGGCTTGTAAAGGCTCCAGGACCACTAGCCTAGTACACACCTATGAACCTATGATCATGTAAAGGGGATCCATATATATATATATATATATATATATATATATATATATATATATATATATATATATATATACACATATGTCTGAAATTACTATATATCAGTGATTTGTGCCTTCTATGAGATACATATAGTAACTCCAAGATTGCTGTAAGTAGTGGGTACGTGGGAATACAGCCTCCCACTGGAAGGCCTTTCCCCCCTGAAAAAATCTTTATGCTTTTAATGGGTGGTAGTGAGTTTTTTGTGCTAATCATACATATTATTGAAGTACCACAGACTTGCAATATGGAGTCTCTAACTTCCAATAATGCACCTTCAGAACACACTCTTAACATACATCTCAATTTGCAGATATTGAAAATAAGTCCAAATGTGCTTGAAAAGTAGGTACACTAAGCAAAAAAAAGTGTACCTGATTAGCATAAAATTTGAATGCCAAATAGCATATAATGACTCCTACTTCCAGTAAGACTGTAGAATACTAGTCAGAAAAAAAGTTTAAAAAAAACTGAGTGACAAAATGGTGCAAAAATCTAATCATATTATTAAACAAGCAATGTAAAATAAGTAAACTTTAAAGAACTATATTACAAAACTCTATTTTAAAAAGCAATTTATTTTTGCTTCTGAAAATAGGAGATGTAACAAATGAAACCTCTTTCTTTAATTGGTGCCACTCACATGTAGATCATATAGTCTGGTTTCCTGTTTACTAAAAAACTTCAAAATCATATGTAATGGGGAGAGGAGTCAGAAAATTCTGTGAAGCCTGCAAATGTCAACACACCTCTAAGAATTGTTACTTCATGTGAAGGGGTAAATCAAACCTGAAAAATGTATCTCTAAAACAAATACATTAGAAAAGTCTGACATTTAAGGCACTGAATTTAAATAATAAAATGGAAAAGTCAATTGTTCTGTTATTTAGGATGTAAACTCAAGCTTTTGGGTCAAGTCTGGCTACACTGTGTGACTATAAATGTAAAGAATACAAGCTGCTGGTCTAGAGTCCATATGAGCCCAACTAAAGTCACCAAATATTACTCACTGATATACTTGTAAAACACCTGTTAAGGTAAAATGAATTCAGAATGTTAACGTAACAAAATAAAGAGTCAGTGCAGCAGAAACTTCTTTCGGGTGGGGGTGTGGGGTGGGAGGATAAATGTAAATTCACAATCTGAGGGGTAGACAGTATCACAATATAATCTAATCTGAAACATAAGAATGTGCTTGTCTATTAACCCTTTGGTTTGCTTTTTAAGAGTCAGTACTATGATTTTTTTAATACCAGGAGAGTGAGACATTCCAGACTGCAAATCATCATACTGCATTCTGTGAAGTGCTGCTCACTGAGGTGAGCTTGTAGAATTATTAACAATCTTAATTCTGTGGCTGATGTTCCCACATAATGTTTTAAACAAACAAGTTTTGACACCACATAGAATATAAAAAAATCTGAAAGACCTAACTTCCAAATTAACTGATCAGCATAAAAAGGCATGAGATATAAAAATAATACACCATTAAAATAACTTATGTCTGCTCCAGCTAAGGAAGATGAGAAGTCATGGCGGGAACTGCATGCTAAAAACATAGACATATATAATATAGTAGTAATAAGTTGATGACAACCTTATGAAAAGTTATATTGATCTGAAATACCAATGCAAGTCAGATAGTTATGCAAAGTTTAAGACAGATGCAATCATCCAAGAAAAAAAATCCAGTGGTTATCACATCTAGTAAGTAAAAGATTCAATGTAGTCCTCTGAGAATGAACTAATGTCTTGCATTAACAACTGACGTTGTAGCATTCACATTAACGGATAAAACTTTTCACACAAAACAAAATAATTAACTGTTAATGGCTCACTACTTACCCTTGCATTTTGTCAGTTCTGGCATCCCCTGAGGATCTGTACTAGGCTTGACCTTTTATTTACATTCATGAACACGCTTTTATTTCCTTGTAAAATGCAGATGATGCTTCTTTTCATGACTTGCTCAGATCTGTAGTAGCTTGTTGCCATCTGTAGTCTGGTTTACCTGCTGCTGGTTCATCACAAAAATTTTGCATAATATAATAATGACAAAAAAGATCCAATGCCTCAGATAGTTGCATTCAACTCCTCTATCAGGTACCTAAAGTTGTCATGTTTTTATGATGTCCTTTCAAGACGTTTTTGAGGGAATGATGTAAAATACTAGTCTAGCCATAGTCTACAGTTACACACACATTTTAATAAGTTTTTAAGATGACACCAGTCTGTTTGGTGCTTTTATTTTAATTATCTTACATAATTTCCAGCAGCTGCTGTACTACTCGTATATGGCCACATATGTATATTAATATATTTTAATGATGCCAATTAACTTGACAAGCTTGACACTTTTTTCATCTCATGCCCCTTCCAGACATTTATTTGTACATTACTAATATATGATTATCATACATATTATCTAAATGTCCTTAAGATGAATTTAACAATGTGTTCTATTCACCTTCCATACTATCTATGTTATACTTTGATGTGCTGTTATGCATTTGTTTATTCAGATCATTTTTCTCCCTAGGTCCCCTTTAGAATGTAAGGAATGACATATGAAGAAAGACTAATGGTGGGGCAGAGCCAAGATGGCCAACTCAAAGCAACAAGTTTTTAGAGCTCTACTAAATTATTCTCAAAAACAGGAAAATAACTAGGATATTGGAACAAATAACAGCCTAATCTTTTATTTTTTGTGGCTCTATAACAACATTTTCCTGTCAAATTTATTTAGAGATGAAAATGAACAGCTCTAGGGATTCTCATTCTGATACATACTTGAGGAAAGATCTGCAGCTAGTGACTTCCACTCTTCAAGAACTATCTTTGAAAATGGATGACTTTCAGGAAAATCTGGAAAATCTTAGGGAGAGTTGTCTATAACAAGCTGTTGTGTTTAAAGAACTTCTCCAGCAACATCAAATCAAAATATCAGACACTGAAACTTCTTGAAATTATATTGATGGAAGACTTAAAGAAGACGAATCACAAACCGACTTTCTACTTAAACAAAACAGCTGGCTTCTTAATAAGATAGATGGCCTACAAATAGAGAAAGAAAGTGTAATACTAGAATTTTTGGTCTTCCTGCAAAATTTGAAGGTGAGGACAGTTTATTTTCTAAATTCCAGGATACCTGAGATTTTTGACTTACAAGAAGGTCTCTCATATGGTATAGAGAGAGCCCATAGATCTACAGGGAAACCGGCTGCAGCATCATCCTCGTCTCCACCAAGATCCATAATAATAACATTTCTATTCTGCACAGATAAAGAACTTGTTCTCAAATCAGCCTGGAGGAAAGCTCTTTTAAAGTTTAAGCAAAGCCAAAGCAGATTTGACAACAATTACTCCACCAAAGTATTGGACATGAGGAAGAAATGCCGGCCTATTGTTAAACTGTTAAAACAAAATAACATCAAAGCTCAAATAATCTATCCAGCCAGAATTAAAATTCATGAAGTAAGAATCTTCAATAATACAGAGGAAGTGACTCAAAAACAATGACATAGTTTCTATTCCAGAAGACATGGACTGGTTATGTCCTTCATTAAAAAAAATCCTCAGATAAAAACTCTTGGACTGATTTGAAGAAGAAGAAGGAAAATACTGAACCTAATACTGCTAATAATACCAAATCTCTCAAAGTATCTATACTCAAATGACTTGTTTTCTTACAAATGTAATTTTGGTATATTTTATCTAATCTCATCACATATCTCATTTCATCATACCCAAGCAATTGCAAGTTTTTCTTTGTTTATTTTATCTCTAAGTTTACAGCTTGAAAGGTTGTTTTAACATTACCAAATTTCAACTACTGAAGTTTATTTTCCTGTTTCCTAGATAACTTTACCATTTTTTCTTTATAAATGAATAGTTTAATCTAGTTTAGTAAACTTAATTCTGTCTAGTAAGTTTGTTTTTCAGTGTACCTATACAGTTTTCTATAGTCTAGGTTCATTACTCTATTATTAACTTTGTTTTTATTGTTGTTGCCTGGTCGTTTATTGAATGAATTCATGGTTGGGGTGTTTAGTTGTAATAATTTCAGATGCTACTAGTTTTTCAGTTACGTGGCATTGTTTTTGTTTATCTGGCCTTTTACTGCTCACCTGCAGTTTCAATTGGAAGATCCCTTCTCTTTTTTGTTTGAAATGAAGCTTTTTCCTAGCTCAAGCCACTCACTGAGTAGCTGTAGCACTCAGTATCTGTGCCTACATCTGCAGAGTTTCATTTTTAATCTCACATGACTACACTTATCTGGAAGCTGGAAGAAATGTTATCCTGGTGTGCTTTCTGCAATTGTCTGCCTGAAATAATTCCTTTCCAATTGTGGTCTCAGAAATATAAGTAAATACGAAGTTATGAAGGTGTTTGAATGTCCTACACTGTTTTTTATATGAATGTAGTTTATTTTACTAAATACAAAAGTGTCTGGCTTGCTCTTGTTTTCTGCTGAAAATACAACAGATCATTTCAAGACTAAGCCTGGACTCTTTCCACAAGAACTGCAGGTGTGTCTGACACACATACGAGAAATGTTTCTACTTCAAGAAATATTACAAACAGCAACTTAAATTACCATGCATATATTTCAGTAATCCTTACAATAATGGAGCTCAGTTTAGGGGTACTATAGGTTTTGTCATGACCATGTTACAAAGTCTCTGCAACTGTCTATTACCTTGTAGTGACCTCTCTTTTGCTTAATATTCTGCAAAGATGTTCTGTTTTACTGCTGCAAATGATATGACTGGTTTGTAAGTTCATAGGGAAGTACTAGGCAACCAGTCTACAGACTACTACAAGCCTAGCTAATAAACCATGCTCTGAACTTCCCTTCAGCCACAAGGAAGGCAAATCAACATAGAATTTGAGGTCGCAATTCAATTATCTAGGTCGACATTGATGATGAAAGAAGTGCAACTATTCTTGACATGAGTTAGAAGCTTGCTATACGAGTAAGAGATAGACTGGGATATGAAACTATCCTGACAATGTGTCTTATTTGTCTGCTGATGAAGACTTAGTTCTTTTAACCAGGTATTTCCAGGTTTATTTCCTGTTCCAGAATGAAGAGAAGGTCAAGGAGGGTCATTGCATAATTTCTTGTTTGTCTGTGGATATAGGATTAGGATGAAAGGAAAAGGAAAAGGGAGGGAAAATACAGTAGTAAAATATGAAACAAAATAGTAGAAGAAAGCCAACATAGTGTTACTTGATGTAGATATATGGAGAATTAATAAGCTTTTTCTTTTTTTTTTCTTTTCTTTTTGAACTTATGTACTGTCATGGTTATATTTGGATAAAAACAATTCCCTCTTCCAGTGAGATTGAGCAGATAAGTGAGATACACAAATTGTCCAAGTCATTTCACTACTTTTTTTTTTCTATCATCATCTGACATATCCAGCAGGGTATTTGTTTGTTGTAAAGAAGAAGCTGCAAATGTTGCAAATTAGAAATTGAATAGCTTTTTATAAGAAAAAATGAAAAAAAAAAGAAAAGTACTTTCATAATTTTGCTTATAACAATCATTTCATCTAATTAGCATGCATTTGCAATATGTTTCTTGCAATATTCCTGTTGATCACAAATAACATAGATATCGACCAATTGTTTTTATTATGTAATCAATCATTTGCCCTAGAAAGGTCAGAGTGAGAGCTTTCTTTATATAATTACAGATACTGAAACCTGTAGATCATACTGTATGTGGTCATTACAAATGCTTCTTTTCATCTGATTAAGTTTCTGTTGACGTTATTCATACTTATTATATTCACATACCTAATGAATTTATTATCATTATTTCAATCTATTCATTCATTACCCTTAGATTCTTGTTTGGAATATTTTAATGGATGTTTATAATTCTGTTATATTCAGATTAAGGTCAGGATTTCTTTAATCTTGCCATTTTAACTTAAATATTAGATATTTTCTCATATTCCGATTGAGCAGTTTCTTTCTAATTTATTTTATTTTTATTTTTTAAAGACATTGTCTCCTTTATGCATGTAGTATCTGTAGAGCTCATCTTGGCACAGTTTGGATAGTTATGAAGGTTAGTCTGATGTATAATAGCTTATCTATTAGACTAGGAATTTTGATAATTCCATGTTTGATACCGATTTTTTATATTCTTAATGTTAATATGTTTTTCATAATGTCTTTTGAGTTTTTTTTCTTTTTAGGCCTGAAATAGAAATAATTCATTTCCTAATCATAAAAAGCTCTATATTAGGTATATCATTTATTCTTTTAGATACTTATTTATCATCATATGATAGAGAGAGTTGTTGGGATTCAATATTAAATATTAATAGTAACCTTATAATTCCTTTAATGTATATCTATAGATTTAACTTTACTGTCTCTAGATACTAATGGTTTAAACAATCCAAGGAAAGATCAAATTTATTAAGATAGCAGAACTTAAAATAAAGTGCAAGTAGTCTTTCTTCAAGAAACTCATTTCAAATTACCTGAAAGAGATGTTTGGAATCCCAATAGTTATTTACCACTTGCTCATTCCTCTTACAAAAATAAAACCAAAGGGGTAATTATTATTTGGAATAAAATTATATTATCCCCCAAATTATTTTCTAATATGAAGACCAAGCAGGACTCATCTCTCTTATTATCTTAAAATTCAATAATAGCATTTGGACTCTGGTCAGCCTTTATTGGTTTCTTGGTATGGGGGCAAAGATCATCAAAACCACCTAGATTTCATCACCAACACTTATAAGGGTAATTTAATAATAGGTAGTGACTTTAATTGCATTTTGGATAATGCAGCTACTACCAATAAGAGACCACTAAGACTCACTTCTACTGCAAGATCATTTAAGAGATAGATTGAGTCTCTTAACCTAATTGATATATTTAGTATAAAAGATATCAGTTCATTAAAATTTTCTCACCAAGACCATAGATTTGGTACCACAATCTAAAACAGACAGAATATTAATTTCTTGTGATTTATTTTTTAATGTTTCACATTTTACCATATTTCCCTGTCCTTGTTCTGATCATGATTCTTAAATTTCAAACAGATTATAAAAGGCTAAACCACATAACAAGAAATCCAGCTTATATAAAAAAAAATAAAGATTTAAATCCATACAAAAAGGACTGAAACCAGGAGCCAGCAAGAATAAATAGATGAATAGGTATACAGTTACTCCAAAACAAAGAGAATCCTTGATGTCAGACTCCACACTTCTTTATTGCAACACATTAAAGATTTCAAACCTTGGCTTATTTCAGAATTGCAGCTTTTTTCTTAAAATAAATTACACATCAGAGGTTAACACAGCCATGATTTGGGATGCTTTGAAGGTTTATATTTATGGAGAAATAATTTCATGGTTGAAAAATAAACTGAAAGGATGGGATTTGGAATTGCAAACTATTCAATCTCAATTTCTATTAGTTAAGTCTAATACTTCCAAAAGTACACCTGATGACAAAAATAAAATAGAAGAATTAAACAAGAAATATCTTGATATCTTATCACATAAATCAAATATAGCGTTAGAAAAATTAAAATTGAATTCTTATGCTTTTTCACCAAAACATAAACACAACTTATCAATGAAGTTTAAAATGCATTCTAAACCTAATAATATCGTTGAATTATTACATGAAGGTGCAAAAAAGAAAGTATCTGACACTGGCAATATTCTTGATGCTTTTAAATATCATTATACCAATCACAACAATCCTGCTAAATTTGATGCCAACCTTTCAAATTTAAGTCTATCCTTCTCTAATATTAAGAAAATAAATCCCAGATAAACTAAAAATTGATCTCCAATCTCAGATTTCATGTAAAGTTTTCACAGATAAAATTAAAAAATCCTAACCTAATAAAGCACCAGGAATGGATGGTATAATTATAGAAATATATACACGTTTTCCTTCTTCCATCACTTCTCTTTTCCAGAGAACTTTAATTGAAATTCAATCACAATGTAATATTCCTCCATCTTGGATATATCAGTTAATTACCCCCATTCGAAAAGATAACAAGGACCCTCAATATCGTAGTTCTTATAGACCCATTTCTCTTCTAAATAACGACTATGAAACTTTTTATGTCTATCTTTGCTGATATTTCTCTGTCCTATATAATAAATGAAGATCAAGCAGGATTTATATATAACAGACATACTCATGATACTATTAGAAGATTAAACTCTTTTCCAGTTCATGACTAGAGATAATAAAGAAGCTCTGATAATAGGTTAGGATATTGAAAAAGCTTTTGACTCTTCAAATTGGGATTTTTATTCAAAGTTTTAAATCTTTCTGATATCTTTGCTTCTTTCATTACACTTTTAAAAATATACAAACACAATTCAGCTTATGTTAAGCTAGGCCATTTCACTTCAGAATCAATCCCCTTAACTAAGGGTACTAAACAGCGTTATCCCCTGTCCTCTCTTTTGTTTGCACTTGCCACTAAACTTTCTGCCATAGCAATATGAAATAATCTGAAAATTAATGGTATTGATATATATACAACCAATATAGTTCTAAAATAATGTTATTTGCAGATGATATTTTGGTAACATTATCTAACTCCAATGTAGTCCTATCAGAATTAGAATCCACAATAAAAAACTTTCAATCAATTTCAGGTCTTCAATTTAATAAATAAAATCAAAATACATGTTACTAAATAAAAAGAGGAAAATACAAACTAGTAAAGATCACATTATTTGGAAACAAATTAACTCCCTTGATTACTTGGGTATTGTTTTATATAGTACCATAGAAGAGACAATAGCAACTAACTTTAATAATATTATAAGTACAATTAAAACTCTTATAGGTAAAGCGAATAAAATATTTATTTCCTTTGATGATAGGCTATAACTAATACAAATTATTCTTCTCCCTAAAATTTTATATATAGCCAAGCTTTTTGATACCCTCCCCAGACAGCCATTGTATTAAGGTTATAAATAAGTGATTATTAAACTTCCTATTGTCTCCCAATAGAAATAGAATTGTTTTCTTAAATCATATCAGATCATGGAATTAGGGAGGATTAAACTTTCCATTTACAGAAACATATATTAAGGACTCAATTTTCAAAGTCATTTTGAATTGGGTTGATCTAAGTTATATTTCTAACCAGAAACCTTTACATTTAACCATTTTGTTAAATGAGAATACTTATTTAGCCAAACTCTCCTTTAATGATCATTCTAATAAATTTTGGTTGTTTTTTTGCTTTATCCTGCAATACCGTATTTCCAATCCTTCCAAATTAAATTCTATGAATTTAATTTTTAACAATTTTAGTTGAGATAATTTGTCAATAATTGTTTATTGTTTTGTTGTATTCTTTCTCAGACCAATGTAAATACTGTATATAGTTATTTATGTTATTTTCATTATTTGTTATGATATAAAAAAGATATAATTCTATTATTTTATTATAGTAAAAAAAAATATTTGAGGAAAAAGGAAAGACTAATGGAGACATACCTCTTAACCTGCAGACATTTAAAATAGGAGGAATGGCCCATGAAAAGCACGTACATCCAGCCAAAAATATGGACACCTAATTAGCATACAATCTGAATACAAACAGCACATAACTCTTCTCATTTCCAGCAGGAATGTGGGATACTACTCAGAAACACATTTGAGAAACAGGTGACAAAAATGATGTAAAATATAAGCATATTATCAAAGAAATAGTGTAAAATCTGTAGACTAATGAACTGTAATGCAAAATTCTACCACACAAGGTAATTTATTTTTGCTTCTGAAAAAGCAAAGATATATGTCCTATTTCTTTAAATTATTGGTGTCACTAGTATTTTGGTCATGTGGTGTGGTTTTCTGTGTACAGGATAGCTAAATAACTTTGAAAATCACATGGGATGAGAGGGATTTAGAAAATTGTGTGAAGGGATAAATCGTGTATGAAAATAGGGGCATGCCTCCAAAAATAGGTACATCATGTGCAGACCAGAAAATAGGTACATTACTCTCAAATCAAGTTAACATGTCTTGAGGGAAACGTCTTTTTACTAGAAAATAGGAGTGTATTATATTTATTTATTTATTTGTTTGTTTTTGTTTACCGGAAAAGTCCGACTGGGTAATACCCATTTTCAGTCGATGCCCATCCCAGAGAGAAAAGCTCCATTTGCTTACATCACATTATACTAAGTTTCAGTCAGACATGGAGTACTTACATTTATATTTACATTCATACACAAACAGTAGTTACGTTTATGCATACACATTCTAAGATTTTACAGAGGTGGAAGTTACTAAAGAGAGAGCACATATGCAAGTTGGTGCATTGTCATTTCAGTACGAGGTTGAAAATATTATGTTTAAGGAGAGCATTTGCATAGTATTGTACAGTGAAAAAGTTTTAACCCTGTGATGAGCATGTACAGGACTAGCATTGTTTAAAATTTTGTTTAAGCAGTGGTTTAAAACTTCTGAGTTTGTCAGAGAGTTTTATTTGCATGAGGATAATATTCCAGAGTTTAGCAACACACGGGGAGTAGAACAAGTCACCTGCAACATTATTTGACTTATTTGTAAGTAATAATAATTTGTTATTATAACAGAGGTCCATTGCTGGACAGTAGGGTAACAATTTTTGCAGTGCAGGGCATTTTTCTGGATGATGAATGAGTTTGTGTGCTCCAAACAGCTGTGAATATGTTAGATATTTGTACAGTTAAAGCCAGTTTAATTACTTTAAGCTAAGACAATTGTGGATCCTATGAGGGAGACTGGTGGCAATTTAGCTATTTTATTGTATCAGGAGGCAAGTTTCTTTCTTTGAGTATTGTTTATGTTTGTTAGGATAGCAGCAGCATATAACAGAGTCGGCAGTAAGAAGATGGCGGCTAGAGTTTTTCTTGCAGCATCTGTACGGAATTCATTGATCCTATAAAGGCAGCCTAGTTTCTGGTGTGTAGATTTAATCATGTGCAGTATATAGCAGTCATATTTGAGATCATCATCTATTATAATGCCTAGACGTTTACTGTGAGTTACAGTTTCAATGACAGTATTATTTGCTGACTTTATGGTAAAAGATTAATTTTGATTTTGGTCACTTTTTGAGGTGAAAAGCATTAACTCAGTTTTCTTGGGGTTGAGTAGGAGGTTTGATTCTTTGTACCAGGTTTCTACAGAGGAGAAACATTTTTGGGAAATGTCTTGGAGCTTATTTATTGTTGAGGCCACACATATTAATTTTGAGTCATCTGCATACTGAACTAAACTAGCATGGTGAGTGGAGGTGTAGAGGTCATTAATAAATATATTAAATAGCAGAGGACCCAGGATAGAGACCAGAGGGACACCTGTAGTAACTGGTTGAAAGGATGAGTAGGTTTGCTGCCATTTAATGGCTTGTTGCCTTCCAGATAGGTAACAAAGGAACCACAACACGGAGTACTGTGAAAAAGCTATGAGTAGAGTCAAATGAGCAGTTGCTAGTATGAAACAGTATCAAATGCCTTTCACAAGTCTAAAAACATGGTGGACACAAGCAGACCATTGTTTCTATGTTGGTTTATTATATTGGTAAAATGCAGCAGAGCGGAAGTGGTGCTGTGCTGGGGCCTAAAGCCATGTTGTGTTTCTGAGAGCAGATTATTTGAGGTTAGGTATTGCATCAGCTGCATATAGATGCATTTCTCTAATATTTTGAAGAAGGGAGAGAATCGCTATCAATCTATAGTTTTTTTTAATTCTGTAGATGTGCCACCTTTCTGCAGTGGTATGCTGTAGAATTTTTTCCACAGTGATGGTACGTATCTTTCTGCTATGGACCTATTAATTAGTATGGACACAGGGAAGGCTATGACTTCTGCAGCCATTTTTAGGTTCTCTGATGGTAGATGGTCTACAGCTCCAGAAGTAGTTTTTAGTTTAAGGAGCAACTTCTTTACAAATAAGGTAGATACTGGACTAAAGCTGAAGAGTTGTGGGTGGTTTTGATTGGACAGGGGCAGAGAGAGGGGAGCAGATGTATTAGTGTCTAAGAGAGATAATACTGATTATGTAAAGTAGGAATTAAACTGTGTGGAGATAGAGTCTGTTTTGTCTGTTTTTGGAGAGGGACTAGTGGTCTTGCCAGGGTGGAGTAGTTTATTTAGTGATGACCAAAAATGTGTTGGCTTGTTTATATTTGTCTTGCAGGCTGGTATAGTATGTTTGCTTATACTGTTTGACATGTAGTTTTGCAAGGTTTCTAAGATGTCTAAATTTCTGGCAGGCATTTTAAGTTCTAAGGAGCAAGTAGTGATGGTCTAAGCTCCCCTAGCCTAATCCAAACTCCATCACAATATAATGACACTGTAATTGAACATAATTCTAGCACTACTGAGAATGTATTAAATGAAGAATGTGGGTCAGTACAGTCAGGTGATGTGTGACCTAAGATAACACAGAATGTGAATGTTACAAATACTTTAATACCTTCAACTTCCACTGCTACTACCTACTCCCATTTTCTCTTCCCATAAACATGGAAAAAGGACCCTCAAGGACACGATCCATGAGTCGGGGGAGGCAGAAACACAAGTTGTCAGCAGAAAGACAATCCAATCAGTCTTTGAAAAAGATGTGGAGTCAAGTGAGGACTCACTAGTCTGGAATTTATCCAGATGTACTCTAAATACTGATAAATTATCTGTACTGAACAAAGGACTAACGTTTATTCCATTAGGACCTAGTGATTTAACTGAAACAATGATAGATGTTAAATGCTTTAGTAGGAATGTGATGCTCAAAGTTGAACTTGGCGATGTACCAAATAACAGTGTGAATGTGTTTAGAAAGCCTAGCTTATATATGCCAAGCCCACATCCCTTAGTTGAAGCTTTCAACAAGATGGTGGAGGATGATTTATATAAATTTTATGATAAAAGTTTATATAAAATGGGAAATGAGGTGAAATATAACTTAATGTACAAGGAAAGAATTGCCCTAAGAAATTTAAAAAATGATGTTTAAATTATGATTAGACCTGCAGATAAGGGGGGCCCAATTGTACTCATGGATATGTGTGATTATATTAAAAGTATGCACACAATGTTAAATGATGACCATTTTTGCTGCCAGGTTGACTCAAATGAGATATATTTATTACAAGGGAGAATTCTCTCCATGTCAGAGGATTTACTCAAAAGTGAAATGATATATATATATATATATATATATATATATATATATATATATATATATATATATATATATATATATATATATATCTATATAGATTTTTGAGAGTTGAATTTTCATCATTACCATCCATACAGGGGTTGCCCAAGATCCATAAAGATGGTAGCAATTCTCCTATGAGGTCCATTGTTGCTGGGCGGGGATAGGTTACTGAGCCCTTCTCCTTGTATGTAGAGAAGTGGCTATGACCCATCCTAGATAATAACAGCTACATCTTAAGGGATACAAAGCAATTTTTAGCTGACCTATATCAGTATAGTTGTTCGATGCCTTTGGTACCTGAATTCTATTTTGTCACTTTGGACGTACAGTCCTTGTTTACTATTATACCTAATAATATAGGTGTATAGTCCATACACAAGTATTTACATGAACATAGTGAATATAGTGATGAAAGAATAGATCTAGTGTGTTTATTTCTTGAAACTATATTGGAGAACAATGCTTTTACATTTGATAAACGCATCTATATACAGTGTGATGGCGTAGCTATAGGCACTTCGAGGAGGAGACCTTGTTTAAGATGGAGTACTATTTAAGGTTTGTTACCTTTTATTGACGTTTTGTCGATGATCTCTTCCTCCTATGGGGAGGAACTTCAATGGAGTTGGAGAGATTTTTGATTGAACTAAATGAGAAACATGATTATTTGAAATTCACTATGAATTTCTCTAAGTTTAGAATTGAATACCTAGATGTATATGTGGAAAGGCTCAGCAATGAGTTAATTAACACAGGTGTTTACAGGAAAAACTGCTATAGGAACACCCTGCTACACAGGAGCAGTATGCATCCCCAGTATATATTCAGGAATGTAACAAGAGGACAGGGGATGAGAGTCTTAAGGCTGAATGTATTAGACAAAGGATTTAATCAGGAAGTGGAAGGGCTTAAAGACAGGTTAGCTGCTAGGAGTTATTATCCATTTGAAATAGAAGAGAATTTAAAAGAATTGAACCATCTTAGAATGGGTAGGGCTAGGCCCTACTATTCATCTAGGACTGATGTTGATAACCCTTTAATGGATGCACCACCTCAAACTACTTTAAAGGTACCCATGTTTTTCACCCTGGATGTTAGACCTGTTGCTGATATTATCAGAAAGAACTGGTGAATATTAACTACAGATTCAGATGTTAGAAGGATAGTGGGGGATCAGCTCTCCTTCTTGTTTAAAAACAAACGTAACCTTAAAAGGCTATTATCTTATCCAAAGGGCAATAATGAATTTAGTAGCACTATATCTGGTACTTATCCCTGTGGTAATTGCAATTTTTGAAACTACCTTGATACTACAGGACTATTCATACACCCAGATACAGGCCAACGATTCATGTTTAAGATCAGTGCCAACACATGTCATCTATCTTGCGAAATGTGTGACATGTGAGTCCTGTTATGTTGGCAAGACGGATCGGTTACTCCAAGATAGAGTGAGAGAACATATATACAGCATTAGGGTTGTCTTCGACCAATGCTTTATCTAAAGATGTCATGACACAAGGTAATGACCATAGCTTTACGTTTATGGTTATAGATGAGGTGATGCCCACTATACACGAGGGTGACATCAGGAATATAACAGAAAATAAAGAGGTCAAATGGATTTTAAGGCTTAGGGCCGATAGAGGGAAAGGCTTGAATGAGAGGGCTTCTATTAAGCCCATATTGAAGTTGAGGATACTCTCAGTTAAATAATGTTGAACATTGTGTGCATATTGAAAGTTTATGTACCATCTATAGTATCTGATGTATATATAGATACACATACATCCACTATTAATGGGCCATCTATTTATTTCTGATGAGTACAATCTTATGTGTTTGATGTACTATTTACAGCTTTATACACTTGCCTATGTTTCTATGTCTCATATTCCATATATAATATATATCACATGTTGAGTTTATATGCTTATATTAGATTAGAAGCATTATGAAATTCACATTGAAGTAGAGGAAACCTTCACCTAAGTAAATAATATAATATATGATACATATATATTGATAGCTTTTAGATATTGTTGTTCGTATACATATATGCATAGATATATTTATTTTTTGCTTTTGGATGAATAATTTTGATTTAATATGGACAGTTGTATGCATTTTCATTTATATTACTTTTTTATATATATTTTTTTTTACATATAAATGTATATATTTTATGTTGAGTTTATAAGGTTTGCACTGCTACGTGATAACACTGATGCTTCAATGAATTTGCGATCTCACTTTAAATGAATGAATTGATGGTTAGGTTCATGCAAGCTGATTGGTTATTGAATTGTTTTTAAGTTAATTGTGACCAGCTTGTTCTTTTCATGGTCTGATGAAGCTCTGTGTGAAAGCGCTTACTGTTTTAATAGATAGTTTTTTACTTTTGTAATTGGATTCTTAAGTTACCTGCCTGGTTCGTGGACTGCCTTTACACATTTAATTCTCTTCTACAACAGTATCTAGTGGCATTCTTCTAGGTACATTCCAGTTATATTTTTGTAGTGTTTCATTGAAAATATCTTTGTTGAAAACGGCTGTAGTTCATATTTGATTATAGATAATATGTTTATCACATATGCTAACCGAGAGGCAGCTTATTTTTATCAGTTTGTCTGGTTTATAAGAATCCAATCTAATGTTGGGTGTCTCCCTGAAGTTTTAGTGATTCTAGTAGGTGTGATTATTAATTATCTGAGGTTGTACAAGTTTATGGATTCAGTGGGGGTAGTGGAATTTATGAGTTGCTAGTCTGTATAAAGTCTCCAAGTATTACAGTTTCATACTTAATTTGTTTGGATATCCAATACAGGATGGTTTCAGCAATATCAGTGTTATTCCCTGGTGGTATATAAATTGCTGTTAAACATACAGTTTTCCTATTGTTGATTTTTAGGAGAATTATCTGTAGTTCAGCATTGTTAAATTTGGGCATTTCCTGTGGAAGTAAGGTAATGGTTAGGGAATTCGTATAGATATTTGCTACACCACCTGCATGCTTGTTTTGTGTATATTGTATCCTGAGGGGGGGGGTCTCATTATCCTTTATGTCTTTTTTAACCAAGTTTCAGTAGCTGTGACTATATCAGGAGTGTATGTAGCAAGATAAGTATGTATGTCATGGATTTTATTGCACATACCTCTTAGGTTCTTACTTAGTAAGGTACAAGACATTAAAATGTAAATAAGATTAAGTTACAATTGCAAGCAAGGGCTTGATAGGGAGTATAAGGCAATGAGGGGTAAATATGATATGATTAATTCACCCTACAAAGAAAGGACAAACTAAAAAGGAGGAATATGACAAACTGATCAGTGGAACACTCTGATGTGGAATAAGGTAAAGTCCCAAGACTGGAAAAACACCCTTATCAGCCTCAACAGAAAGTTGAAATCCCTCATCAAATCCTCTAAAGCTAGCTATGAAAGCAGAATTGCAACAGATAGTAAAGACAACCACAAGGCCTTCTACAGTTATGTAAAAAATCTCCACGGCAATACCCAGATTTGCTCTGAGCTACTGCACAATGGTACCTCCTATACCGAGCCAACAGATATTGCCAATACACTGGCTGACAAATTCAGTGCCAACTTTACCACTCTCCCCTCCTAAAGGACTAATCACAATACCAGTAGATTGCCAGGCACTTAGTATTACTGCTGCACAGGTTAAAACAGCACTGTCCAAGGCCAAGAACACAGCTTCTATGGAACCTGTCAATATCCCTGGCTGTGTTATACACGAACTACAGAGTGAACTAGCACTTCACCTGTGTGCCCTGTTCATTCACAGCCTCACCTCAGGCTTGATCGCTACCAAATGGTGCACTGCTACAGTCATCCCTCTCCACAAAGGAAGAGTGACTACAGACCCTGGGAACTATCCCCCATTAGCCTGATGACTCTGATATGCAAAGCTATGAAATGCATTAGCATGGACCTAATAAACAAGGATATAGGGAAACTCCAAACTCTCGATCCTACACAGTTTGGTTTTGTGAAGGGTAGAGCATGCCTGCTCAACTTGGTCAACTTCTTTGAGTTAGTCACCAGAGCTCTGGATGAAGGCAAGGTGGTTCATACAGCCTACCTTGATCTGGCCAAGGCCTTTGATACCATTCCCCACTGAGGAATCATAGAAAAACTCACTAAGTTAGGTATCAACCCCTATATCACTAGATGGGTTGCAAACTGGCTCACAGATAGAACCCACGGTGTGAAAGTAGCTGACTCCAAGTCAGACTGCAGAACAGTCACGAGTGGAGTCCCACAGGGTTCGGTCCTGGGTCCCTTCCTGTTTGGTATCTACTTCTCTGAAGTCCAGGCCAACATGAAGGGACTCTGGTTGACAAATTTCACAGACAATTGCAAGTTGGGAGCTATTATTGACTCCCCAAGTGATGTTGACATCCTACAGAAAGGCCTTACTGAGACCAACAACTGGTGTCAGAACCATGGCCTTAAGCTCAATGCCAAAAAATCTGTTGTCATCCCCTTTGGGAAAAACCCAGTTACCTTGAATTACCACATCGATGGTAGTCCACTGAACACAGAAGGAGTTATAAGAGATCTGGGAACACAGGTTGACAGCAACCTCTCTTTTGACCACCACATTGCCACTGTGGTCAGAAAGTCCTTCTATGTGGCACATCTCATTACTAAGGGTTTTGCATCCAGGAAGAAAGAGGTCATTGTTTCCCTCTACTCTTCCCTCATTAGGCCAGTCATTGAGTACAATGCTTCATTTGGCATGTAGCTTACTAGATACCTGCAACAACTGGAGAGGCCACAAAAGTACCTCATAAAGAGGATCCTAGGCCTTAAACACTTACCCTATATGGACAGACTAAAAAAACTCCAACTATTCTCTGTCTCATATCGCCTACGTAAAGGCAATCTCTGCTTGACTTGCAAAGTGATGTCTGACCCAGCTCTGTTAGAAATGCTACATCTAAAGAAATCTCAATCCCAACGCACCACATGCTCCAGAGACCTCCGTCTCATTACCACAATCAGCAAAACATGCTGGAGGGATAGGTTCATAACCCAGAGACTGTCCATGCTCTGGAACAGACTTCCCATACATGTCAAGCAGAGCACCTCACTGGCACTCTTCAAGAGAAATCTTGATGTGGATGGGAAATAGAAAATTCACCCTGGGGATAACTCCAGTGGCTCTACTCGACAGAGGCACTGGGAACTAAGGTCAGGTGGCACAATGCCAGGGTAATCCTTTGGGCTAAGCTTGTAAAGGCTCCAGGGCCATCAGCCTAGTACACAACTATAAACCCATGAACTCTTATCTAGATTTGAGAAAACATTTTTTCACAGACAGTGTGGTAAATAGTTGGTATTAATGCCGGAATGAATGGTAGAAACTAAAATTAGCATGACTCTTAGAGAGCCTAGATACCTGAAAGGATAGAATGGAAGCTGGAGTTGCTGTCATTTTCTTTGTCAGTTTGTTTATGTAGGATATCATAAAATAATATAATGTATAATATAAACTCCATTTTAAATTACAAATGAGTGGCCATTAAATCCATTGTTTATAATTGCTGCATTAATAAGAATATATTCTCATATAGGATTGCAGTTCATATGTGAAAAACGTCTACCAAGCCGTTATGCATCCGTTAGTTTTTAGTGCATTCCAACAAATTGCTATTTAGTGGACATGATCATGTCTGGGCCTTAAATCTGTAGTTTAATTCACAGTTGTGGCAAAGCTGTGTTGTTACTGGTAAATTTCTGCATAGTCTGGTGCCATAATCTGTGGTGGGATTGCAGAAGTGGCAGAATTGTGAATTCTGCTCCAGGATTTGTGCTTTAGTACTTTCCAGCTGTTTTATATTCCAGTTTTGCTACTACAGCTTTATATTCTGCTTATTATTTACCTACTTAAAATTGCATTCCATCGCCTTTCTGTGTATACCGCTACTGTTTTCTCCCCCTATTCTTTGTATGTGTCCCAGTCCCCACACAGACATTAAGCTAAAGTTTCTGAAATTCTAAACAGAGGTCTAAAGCTCCAGTATTGGCTTGATTTGATTAGATCCCTCTCTAATAAAGTCTTCATCTTGTAGCTTGGATTTTTCCCTAACCCCCAACACCACCCTTTTGCTGTTGTGGTTTTTAAAGGTTGTGTCTCTACTGATCTGATGGCAATCTGACTTCCAAAATCCCCCCTCCCCTCTTTCATTGCTATTGTCTGTTCTATAAGCTATTTAAGTACTTTTCCCACCCATCATTTTCCATATAACCATAATACTAAGTGCCTACCTAGCAAACCAGTATTGCTCTTGAGTAAATCTGATCTATAAAACTATCCTTAGAACTGAAACCTGTAACTGAGTGTGGCTAAACTGCATGGAGACAAGCTTAGAGCAGATAGTTTGCATGATAAACAGCACTATCAAAATCTTAGCATAATCTAACCTAGTCTAGTGCCCAACCACATAGACCACCCAAGGAGATGTGTGTATAACCTAATCCATAACACAGGTCCAAACAACATGGATATACAATTTCCTAATGTCTTTATAGTTTGTTAGATATGTAACAAATGTCTCATGTTCACAGACAACCATTTAATCCTTAATGAAAAAGCACATTATGCAAGAGATGCACTTACACAATTTCACTAGAGGCAAAAATCTGACATACAGACAAGGTTATCAAGAACATACACACACCCACACACACACACACACACACACACACACACACCAGATCCACCACCACACACATAGACCAACTTATTCTGAGGCACTAAAAAGAAATCTTCACAAACCTCAAAGACTTCCTAAGCCTAAAATCAGGGAAGCCTATCATCAGCAAAATCTAAATCAACACCAAACACCACACATACACCTACACCCAGTGGTGCCCCAACAGCAAATCCCACAAGGCAAGCAAACACATCACCCAGGACTTATACAACACATAGATACCTCCATTCACCAGACTGAACAAGAAGCAGATAACTGTTACTTACTTATCTGGAACTAGGATCCACCAAGTTATACATGCACTCAGGTCACTAAACCACAGGTACCAGTATGATTCTATCATAATCCATATGGATGTTAATGGCCTGAAATGAACCTCCATAGACTATATGAAGACAGACATTATTGATCTCTCTGAATGTGTCTCAGGCAGGTATGTGCCTTGTGTCGAGCAGCATTCTACTTTCACCAAGGATGATGCCACTGTACTAACAATAGATAATTGACTTTAATAACTGGCTCATTTTCTGGTGTCTTTCCAAGGGGATTCAATATCTGTCAGCATGGGAGGACATAGTTAAACTATGTTGATTCACAAAGGATAGTCTGTACCTGCCACCACCCACTTCCAAATATTGGTAAAAATTTTTATCCAAACCAGTTTAGAACCTTTTTTGTGGCAATGTCCAATTGACAAACCTACCAAAATAGCAAATAAAACCCAAGGAAACCTTAAATTGTTATTGCTCAGTGCTAAGAAACTAAACAACAAACTCCATATCCTAAAAGCCCTCCTCACTCTGGAGGATATAGACATCTGTGCCATTACCAAGACATGGTTTAAATCTGCAGAAGGTACTCTGGCAGTGCAAGGCTTCAGTGCCATCAACTGCACATATACGGACAAAAAATGGAAAAGTCCTAATCTACATTAGCAACAAGTATACCTGTACTTTGGTTAAGCAGGATGATGCCCTGGAGTTTATCCAATTACAAATCACCAAAGACAAAGTCTCATGCCGTACCATAAAAAGTTATTGGTTGCCCTTTATGTCCCATGAATCCCACAGTTCATGCCAAGACCTACTGGAGACACTTGCCATTAAACCAAATACCCTATTCATGGGAGACTAACTACTCCTCCTTAGACTGGGAAACACACTGCCTCAAACTTGCAAGTACAACAATTCCTGGACTTTTTTTATTAACACAAATAACCCTCACCCTCCTAACCTCAAGTTCACAGCAATTTCAATGTGGAATTGATCATAGAGACCCTGTGCAACCATGTAAACATTCATATCTCTGCTGCACCTACTAGAAGTAAGTCCAAAACTAATTATACAAGCAAACCACACTGGTGGAATTCTAACCTTAATAGGGTATATAACAAAAGGAAAAAAAGATATGGCTAAAATCAGGAAGAGCAACTCCCATAATGATAAAAGCTCTCTAACTAAACAGGAAACTAAGAAGACTAATTAAGTCCAACAAAGCCAAGTATGAGATCAAGATAGCCTCACAGGCTAAAGACAGCCACAAGGCCTTCTACAGCTATGTCTGCAACCTCAAAGGCAACACACAGCAGTGTGCCAAACTGCTGGTCAGTAGTTCTACCTTCTCTGTGCAAAGTGACAAAGCAAATCTACTCACTGACAAGTTCAGCTCAAACTTCATCCCCTGACCCCATGAAATATCTACTAGCATAACCCCCCACCCCCAACTATTAGCAGGGAGCAGGCCCAGGTGGCATTCACCAAAGCCAAAAACACAGATTCAGTGGGCCCTGACAATATCCCATGATGCCTCCTAAATAGCTTGAAACATGACCTATCAGGACCATGAGTCACTTTTCAGCTATAATTTCAAAACAGGCTGAGAATGGAGGACTGTAATGGTTATCCCACTTTACAAGAGTGGACCATCAATCGAACCCAGAAACTACAGAACCATTAGCCTGACCAGTATAACATATAAGGCTCCAGAACAATTATGTAAATGATCAACAAAGACATAAGCAATCTTCAGTCACTGGACCTATCCCAGTTTGACTTTGTAAAGAGAAGGGCATGCCTTCTAAACCTGGTAGACATCTTTGAGAAAGTTGCCAAGGCAATGGATGAGGGCAAAACAATGCATACATCCTACCTGGACCTGTCTAAGGCATTTGATACAATACCCCACTTGGGTATAGTTGACAAACTCACTAAACTGAGCATAAACCCCTACATAACTCTATGAGTTGCCAACTGGCTCACAGACAGGGGCCAGGAAGTCAGGATTGTGAGATCACCTCCACTAAGAGACTGGTCACCAGCAGAGTACCTCAGGGGTCCATGCTGGGACCACTCCTATTTGGCATCCACTTCTTAGGAGTAAAGGTTATTGTTAAGGGCCTTTGGCTGACCATGTTCACAGATGACTGCAAACTGGGAGCTATCATAGACTCCCCCCATTACACAGACATCTTACAAGCAGGTCTAACACATACAAATGACTAGTGCTGAAGTCATGGATTAAAACTTAATGCCAAGAAATGCAGTATTTATTTATTTGTTTATAGATATTTGATTACTGGGAAAGTCCAACCAGGTAAAAGCCCATTTTCAGTGGAGGCCTGGGGGAGAAAACTCCAAATTATTACAAAACATTTACGAACAATAATTGTACAATCCTCAAAAATAGAACAAAAGCATCTGCAGTTTAAATAGTTATAACAAATTGGACATAATATAAAAAACATTGGTTAAGAATTGATACAAGGTATATGACAATCATTTAATATTTAGAGAAATTTTAGACAGTTTGTAGAGAAATTAAAGGTAGGTTAGTGTAATAAATAGGAATTGTGATATGAAATGAGGTAAAACAGAGTTATGGTATATTTAGAGAGAAAGTCAGAGAAGAGAATAAGATAGCAGTAAGGAGGTACAAGGACTGAAAAGGTACTTGTTCACATTTAGGGATATAGGTTATCATGCTTTTGAGCAAGAACAGAAGCAGATAAGATCAGACCATAAATTAATTTCACTGGATATCCACATCCCGACCCCACCCCCAGCCCAGAAAACCACAGTGAAAAACTTCTCAAAAGCGAACTTCACACTTCTCAAAACCGAATTGGAATCCTTCAAGGCCCCAGGGCCAGTGAAAACTACGGCCCAAACTGCAGAATCCTATATAAACGCATTCTACGGACATCTCCAGGAATGCATGGATCATGCTATCCCAAACAAAATCAAGACCCAGTCATCCAAAGGCAGGCGTCCAGTCTGGTGGACCCCAGCCATAAATAAACTGTACAACAGAAGGAGGAAACTACTACATGATAGAGCAAAATCCCTAAAAGGGAAGGCGTCTCTGATCAGTACTAGCAAAAAATTACGATCCCTCATAAAATCCTCCAAGGCCAGCTTCAAGAGAAAAATTGCACATGGCACTAAAGACAATCATAAGGCTTTTTTCAGTTATGTTAGGAACCTGGGATGCAACTCCCAGACTTGTTCTGAGTTGATTCTAAATGACAAAAAATACACTGAACCCACAGACATCGCCAATATCCTTGCAGACAGGTTCAGTGCAAACTTCTCCACCCCCTCCCCCCCAAAAGAGCAAATATCTATCCCGGCAGAGTGCAGCCTCCCAAACATCTCTGATGCTCAGGTGAAGGCTGCCCTCTCCAAAGCAAAAAACACTGCTTCCATGGGACCAGATGGCATCCCGGGTTGCGCCCTACATGAACTCCAAGAAGAACTAATCCCTCAAGTAAAACTGCTGTACAATCTCAGCCTCACTACAGGATATGTGCCCAAAGAATGGCGTACAGCAACAGTGGTCCCACTCCACAAAGGTGGCACCTCTGCGGACCCTGGAAACTATCGCCCCATAAGCCTGACTAGCCTAGTCTGCAAGGCTATGGAGAGGATCATCATGGAACTCATAAACAAAGACATTGGGGACCTACAGACACTAGATCCTATCCAATTTGGCTTTGTTAAGGGCAGATCCTGCCTTTTGAACCTGGTCGACTTCTTCGAAACAGTCACCAAGGCCATAGATGAAGGGAAGGTAGTCCACACAGCCTATCTGGACCTTGCAAAGGCATTTGACACAATACCCCACTCGGGCATCATAGATAAGCTATCCAGCCTAAATATAAACCCCTATGTCACAAGATGGGTCACAAACTGGCTCAAAGACAGAACCCACAGATTCAGAGTTGCTGGAGCCATGTCAGACTCGAAACTGGTCACAAGTGGTGTCCCACAAGGTTCTGTCCTGGGACCTCTCTTGTTCGGTATTTACTTTTCTGAGGTACAGGCCAACGTGGGAGGACTATGGCTCACCAAGTTCACAGATGACTGCAAACTGGGCGCCATAATCAACTCTCCAGCTGACACAAACATCCTTCAAAAAGGTCTCGCAGAGACGGATAACTAGTGCCAGAGCCATGGTCTAAAGCTAAATGCCAAAAAGTGTATAGTCATACCCTTTGGCAAAAACAATGTGCCCACAAATTACCACATAGGTGGTAACCCATTAAGTACAGAGAAAGTAATTAGGGATCTGGGGACCCAAGTTGATAGCAATCTCTCCTTTGACAACCACATTGCCAAAGTGGTTAGAAAGACCTTCGACATAGCCCACCTCATCATGAAAGGATTCACATCTAGATCAAGAGAGGTAATCATGCCCCTTTATTCATCCCTCATCAGGCCCATCATAGAATACAATGCCCCCTTTGGGATGTACCTTACCCGACACCTGCAGCAATTAGAAAGACCCCAAAAGTACCTCACCAGGAGGATCAAGGGACTCAAACAGATGCCATATGCTGCTCGGTTAAAAAAACTCCAGCTCTACTCAGTTGCATACCGCCTACTTCGAGGCGATCTATGCCTGACATATAAAGCTATGTCCAACCCAGAATTAATGGACATGCTCCACCTCAGTAAATCTAAATCCCTTAGAGCCACGTGTTCGAGGGACTTGAACCTCAGCACAGAAATAAATAAAACATGCTGGAGGGACAGATTCGTAACCCAGAGGCTCCCTTCGCTCTGGAATAGAATTCCAATTCATGTTAGGCAGAGCACCTCACTGACTCTCTTCAAGAAGAATCTTGATGAGTGGATGGGGGATCGTAGGTTTGTCCCGGGGATTACTTCCATGTCACTATTAGACAGAGGCACAGTAAACTAAACTTTAGAAAGGGCACAGTATACTCAAATCAAGGGGTGGCATAAGCCAAACACAATTGGGCTAGGCTTATAAATGCCCCAGGGCAGATAGCCTAGTATGAACCTATGAAAGATAGGAGAGAGGGTATAGACCTGATGGATACAGGTAAGGAGTTCCAGGCCTTAGCAACCTTGTATGAGTACAGACAATGCCCACCAGATTTGCTAGGTTTATAGACAGGAGTTTTTGGTCACTGGATCTCAATGACCAATTGGGAAGATAGTTGTGTTGAATGTTTTTAGTGCTGGACAAGCAGATAGATGCTGGATAATTTTATAAGTGGCAAGAAGTTGTGTATATGTTAGTTGATGTGGCATTTCTAACCAATTTAGGCTTTTCAGCACTATACAGTGGTGGGTTCCGAAAGGGGTATGTGCGGCAAATTTAGCAACATTGTTATAACATTGTTCAAATTTCAATTTTTGTGAAACCTGGAGGTTAGTAAGGATGGGAGCACCATAAAGAAGAGTGAGAAGGAGATAAGTAGTGGCAAGTGTAGTTTTAGTTGCATAAGAGAGAGTTTTTGGCTCTGTAAAGCATTCCAGGTTTTTGATGAGTTTTTCTTATGCAATTTTGTATATGAAGGTTGAATGTAATATTATCATCCACTATCACCCCCTAATAGTTTGTTATGAGAAGTGACTTCATTGGTTGTTATCAAGACAGAGGACTTTAAAATGTTGTTTTTTCATGAGAGCACCCCAGCACTATCAGGTTATACCTCATACCATGCTTTCTGGCCCCAAAACTTGGACCGTTCCACAAAAGGAGGGGGAGTATCAATATTTGTCAAAGATACCCACACCTCCAGGTTGGTGGCACAGCACGAAGCATCAGAGACTATCCATGTGCAACTTACAGTGGGTAAAACTGCCTTTCAGTTTATAGCGTGCTACAGACCACCCTCCCAAACCCAGGAACCCCACTCAGCCTTCCTGAGAACACTGGAAAATATGAAGGTCTCTCCAAACACCATTATATTGGGCGACTTCAACTACCCAAACATAGACTGGGAGCATTACTCTAGCTCCAACACCCTAGCCCAAAGGTTCCTAGAATTTATAAACTCAAATGCTATGGAACAACTTGTTACCACTCCCACAAGAGGGGAAAACATACTGGACCTGATCATCACCAACATGGGGACTGTATGCTCCAGACCAGAAGTGTATCCTTCACTGGTAAGATCAGACCATAAACTAATCTCACTGGATATTCACATCCCGACTCCACCCCCTGCCCTGAAAACCACAGTGAAAAACTTCTCTAAAGCAAATTTCACACTCCTCAAAACCGAGGTGGAATCCTTCAAAGCACCCGGGCCTGTGGAAAATACGGCCCAGACCGCAGAATCCTTTATAAACGCATTCTATGAACACCTTCAGGAATGCATGGATCATGCAATCCCAAATAAAACCAAGACCCAATCCTCCAAAGGCAGACGCCCTGTCTGGTGGACCCCAGCCATAAACAAACTATACAATAGAAGGAGGAAGCTACTACATGATAGAGCAAACTCCCAAAAAGGGAAGGCATCTCTGATCAGTATTAGCAAAAAACTACAGGCACTCATAAAATCGTCTAAGGCCAGCTTCGAGAGAAAAATTGCACAGGACACTAAGGATAATCACAAGGCTTTCTTTAGTTATGTTAGGAACCTTGGTGGGAATTCCCAGATATGCTCAGAATTAGTCCAAAATGACAAAAAATACACCGAACCAACAGACACTGCCAACATCCTAGCTGACAGGTTCAGCTCAAACTTCTCCCCCCCCTCCCCACCAAAAGGGCAAATATTTATCCCAGCAGAGTGCTGCCCCCCTGACATCTCAGATTCTCAGGTAAGAGCTGCCCTCTCCAAAGCAAAAAACACAGCATCAATGGGACCAGACGGTGTCTCGGGCTGTGTCCTACATGAACTCCAAGAAGAGCTAAACCCAAACATAAAACTACTGTTCAATCTCAGCCTTACTACAGAATATGTACCCAAAGAGTGGCGTACAGCAACAGTGGTCACTCTCCACAAAGGTGGTGCCTCAATGGATCCTGGAAACTATTGCCCCATAAGCCTGACTAGCTTGGTCTGCAAAGCTATGGAAAGGATCATCATGGACCTCATAAATAAAGATATTGGGGACCTACAGACACTGGATCCTACCCAGTTCGGCTTTGTTAAGGGCAGATCCTGCCTCTTAAACCTGGTTGATTTCTTTGAAACAGTCACCAAGGCCATTGACGAGGGGTAGGTGGTCCACACAGCCTACCTGGACCTCGCAAAAGCCTTTGATACAATACCCCACTCGGGCATTATAGATAAGCTCACCAGCTTAAATATAAACCCCTATGTCACTAGATGAGTTGCAAACTGGCTCAAGGACAGTACCCACATGGTTAGAATTGCTGGAGCCATGTCAGACTCCAAACCAGTTACAAGTGGCGTCCCACAAGGCTCAGTCCTGGGACCTCTCTTGTTCAGTATATATTTCTTGAAGGTACAGGCCAACACGTTAGGACTGTGGCTGACTACGTTCGCAGATGACTGCAAACTGGGCGCCATAATCGACTCTCCAGCAGACACAAGCATCCTCCAAAAGGGCCTCATAGAAACAGACAACTGGTGCCAGAGCCATGGTCTCAAGCTAAACGCCAAAAAGTGTATAGTCATCCCCTTTGGCAAAAATAAAGTGCCCACAAATTACTACATAGGTGGTAATCCATTAAGTACAGAAGAAGTAATTAGGGACCTGGGGACCCAAGTTGATAGCAATCTCTCATTTGACAACCACTTGGCCAAAGTGGTTAGAAAAACATTTTATATAGCCCACCTAATCATGAAGGGATTCACATCTAGATCAGGGGAGGTCATCGTGCCTCTTTACTCATCCCTCATCAGGCTCATAATTGAGTACAATGCCCCTTTTGGGATGTACCTAACCAGACACCTGCAGCAACTGGAAAGACCCCAAAAGTACCTCACCAAGAGGATCATAGGGCTCAAACAGATGCCATATGCTGCCGGGTTAAAGAAACTCCAGCTCTACTCAGTGGCATACCGCCTGCTCAGAGGCGATCTGTGCCTGACATATAAAGCCATGTCCAACCCAGAAATAAT
This sequence comes from Protopterus annectens, assembly GCF_019279795.1. Taxonomy (NCBI): domain Eukaryota; kingdom Metazoa; phylum Chordata; order Ceratodontiformes; family Protopteridae; genus Protopterus; species Protopterus annectens. Next base: position 983,720,723 of record NC_056739.1, on the reverse strand, counting down.
GGACATGCTGCACCTCAGAAAATCCAAATCCCATCGATCTACGCGCTTGTGAGACTTGAACCTCAGCACTGAAATAAATAGGACATGCTGGAGGGACAGATTCATAACCCAGAGGCTCCCTTCACTCTGGAATAAAATCCCAGTCCAGGTTAGGCAGAGTCCCTCATTGATTCTCTTCAAGAGGAATCTTGATGAGTGGATGGGAGATTGTAGGTTTACCCCGGGTATCACTTCTGTGTCACTGTTAGACAGAGGCACAGTATACTAACCTCGAAAAAGGGCATAGCAAAATTAATTTAAAATGGGTGGCGAAAGCCAAACACACTCTAGCTAGGCTTATAAATGCCCTAGGGCAGATAGCCTAGTATGAACCTATGAACCTATGAGAGAGGAATTTAGGGGAAAAAAGTAGTAGTTTGGTCTTTTTTGGGTTGAGCATGAGCTGTGAGTTACGAAGCCATGTTTCAGTGGCTGTTAAAGGTTCCTGAGTAATTTTTTGGAGGTGTACCACATTGTCATATGTGCAAGTGAGAGTGGAATCATCTGGTGGTCTGTTGTCTGAAAGTAGAAAGAGTATTGGTGAAAATGTTAAAGTGGAAGGGACCAAGGATAGAGCCTTGTGGTACACCAGTGATGACTGGGAGGTAAGGAGAGGGCATAGAGTGCCATTTTACTAACTGATGCCTATTGGACAGGTAGCTTTTGAACCACAGAAGGGTCGGCTGAGAGAGACCTACTGAGAACATTTGAAGTAGAAGTTTGCTGTGACAAACTATGTCAAAGGCTTTAGACAAGTCTAGAAATAAGGAAGAGACTAGTCTGTCATTATCTCTAGCTTTATTGACAGTATCTATATACATTAGAAGTGCAGTGGTAGTACTATGGGAAGGACAGAAGCCATGTTGTGTAGGGGTTAGGAGTTCTTCCTGCAGGAGATAGTCTAGCAATTGTTTTTGAATACATTTTTCAAGTATTTTGGTGAGGGGAGATAAGATTGCTATAGGTCTAAAGTTATTAAGATACATTGAATGTCCTCCTTTGTGCAGAGGGATAATGTGTGACTTTTTCCAGAGACAGGGAACATGGGATTCCTGGACTGACCTATTTATAAGGATTGAGACATGATAAGCCATGCTATTGGCTGCTGTTTTAGGTACTCACTTGGAAGGTCATCAGCTGAAGAAGAGCATGGTTTAAGTTTGTTTAAGAGTAATTTTATATAGGATGTGGGCACAGGTTTGAAGGTGAAAGTGAATTTGGTGATATATGATTGTTGGGCAGGTTTGAAATTAGAGATTGAGGAATCCTGGGTTAGAGATGCTGTACTACCTATAAATAGGAGTTGAACTGTTTTCCAGTTTCAAGTGGTAAGTTATTGAGAGAGAGGTTTGGGTTGAATTTTTGGCCAGGATGTAAGATTTCTTTAATGAATATGCAAAACTTTTAGGGCTGTGTTTATTATTATTTTGAAAGTTGTTATAGCATTGTTTTTTTTGTCTTCAATTATTTGCTTTTTAGTATGATTGCAAAGCATTCTGAAGTTTAAGATATTGAGATGTTTTATATTTTTGCCATGCTTTCCACACTGTTTCTCTATTTTGCATTAGTATTCTACTCTTTTTGGATAACCAAATTGCATTATTTGTTTTTAGTATCTATCTAATAGGAAGTACAAGGCTATTTAGAATATTTAGAAAAGTTGTATTGAATTCAGTCACAGCATCGTCTACGGGGAGGATTTTTAGGAAGCCCAGTTAATAGATGATAGAGTAGTAATGAACATTTCTGGGTTAAATTTGGAAAGGTTACATATTGTTTTATAAATATGCTGTTTAAATGGATGTGTGAGATGTCTATTCATATAGATTGGAAGAGTATCACTGAGAGAGTCTGACATTGTACCTGTGACGGAGTATCTGCTAGGGTCTGATACTAGGATCTAGTCTAATACAGAGTTTGATGTTTCACTACAATGTGGGGGGCTATTAATTAGTTGTGTGAAACCATGTAAGTTCATCCTAGATGCAGGGGAGTTAGAGTTTATGTTCAACCAATTTACATTCACATCACTTTGTAATATTTTTTCTTGTGGAAATGTTAAGAATATCCAATGTAGGATATCTTCCAGTATAGTGTATTGTCACCAGGTGGGATATAAAGGATAGTAATGCATATAATTGTTTATTTTGAGCAAAACAGTAAGAAGCTCAGGTTTTCTGTCATTTCCTGAGTCTAAATATTTCATTTATTTTAACGTTTGTTTACTGAGAAAGTCCAACTGGGACAGAGCCCATTTTCAGCAGAGGCATGGGGAGAAATGCTCGAGACATGACTTTGGAATGTGGGAAGAAACCAGAGCACCCGGAGGAAACCAACGCAAACACAGGGAGGACATGCAGACTCTGCACAGAAGGCAACCCAGCCAAGAATTGAACCAGAGAACCTCTTGCTGTGAGGCAACAATGCTAAGCGCTGCACCGCTGTGCTGGTCTAATACCTGACATATGCAGTATAGTCTACTGGTCAAGCAAAAGGAGACATAGTCCAACTTAGTAAGGGGTTCACAGAGCCTTTCACTCACAGAACAGGCATGTATATAACTGATTAAAGTTAATACACAGCTAGGTTCTTCATGATACATATGCTTACATGAAACAATGACAAAAGTCTCATTAAACTTATAGGTGTAGTGCTTTGTGACATTATATTGTTACTTGTTAATGTTATTATATTATGACAATTGAATTGCTACTGTTATTATATTATGACATTATACTGACATTGTGGCATTATAGTTCCTTTTAGGAAAATAGCCACCCAGAGTAATTACTCCATCAGTAAGACACCCCTAAGAATTGACCTGTTAGTCAGGGATCTGAGAACATATGTAGACAGTAATCTGGCCTTTGACCAACATGTGGCCAAGGTAGTAAGAAAATCATTCTATGTTGCCCAACTTATAAGTAAGGGCATGGCATCCAGGTCTAAGGAATTCATAGTGCCACTTTATTCAGCCATTATCAGACCCATCATTAAGTTTAATGCCTCCTTCAGCATATATCTGAACAACCATATACAACAGTTGGAATACCCAAAAAGGCTCCTTACCAGAAAAATCCAGGGTATAAACACATTGTCCTATATGGATCACCTTAAAGCCCTATCTCTATACTCTTGTCTTCAATAGGTAACTGAGAATTGATATATTCCTGGCATACAAGGTATCCTCAGATCCAGTTCTGATGGACCTTTTGCACATCCACAAAACAAACAGTATCAGAACCACTAGATTCAAAGATTTACATTTGTCATGCAACATAAATAGGATATGTCAGCAAGACAGATATGTGTCTCAGAGGATCCCCATCCTCTGAAACAGGTTCCCCATCCATGTCAAAAGAGTCCATCCCTAACCCTATTTAAGCATCACCTTGACCAAATGGATAGCAGATTGGAAATCCACCCCAGGTCTGGCCCCCATGTCTCTGATATAGGTAGATAATAACTATCCCCAAATTAACATCCCTCCACATAAACTTTAGAAGGTTCCTCACTAACATACTCCCTCCTAATACATGCCCATGATACATAAGGATACAATTGGGTAGGGTTATGTGGGTAGGCTTAGAAAGGCTCTGGCAGTTGTTACCCTAATATTTTCTTATGAACCTATGAACTTCCTGGATATTTGAAGGGAACATATCCATGTTTTTTGAGTGTCTTACGGTGATATTTTCTCAACACCTAAACATTATATATATTCTTAAATTAAAATGACAGCCTAACAAAAGAATCAAAAATATAAAAGAAACCACTTAAATGCTGTAACTTTGGCCCAGAAATGCATTCTTACACACACATCATGTATCACAGTATATTCCTCTACCAGTTGCCATTCCTTAACAGGTGCTCCACATCCTGTCATACTGAATCAACAACCCCCACTCCCAGTTACAACTCTGAAAGCTAAATCACCAATTGCACCTCCAAATAACACTATTTCACAACATATTGTTACTTGTTTTAACCTTTCAAGTTCAATTCCACGAGCATTGCTTGGCATGCCATTCTTTTTCTCTGGGTTGTATTTTTCAAAAATTGGGAGTTACCTGTTGTGACCAAGTAACAACCTACCCTACATATACAAAATTGTTCATCTTCATCAGGAATAAGAATGGGGACTGTAAACATTAGTCATGTATATCGGTCTCTTATAGGTGAGCACTGTAATCCTTTTTGCCAAACAGGAAAAGATTATAGTCTTTCATAATGTATTTCAGGAAATATGAGTTCCATAAACGTGGGCACAGTTTGTCATATTACATGTGATACAAGCATTGTTAGGACAATTCGGACTGGAAAAAGTTTTGTAATAAAGCTTTCATAATTTGCTTCAAGGAATATGAGCTCCCCAAAAGCAGACACAGCCTCTCTTATTATATGTGATACAAAAAGGCTAAAACGTCTGGTGCTAACCTCATAAAAGCAAGCATTTTCACTGACCAAAATGTAAGCAATTCTACATATAATACAATGCTGCTACGTGGATAAATAGAATATATAAATGTGTATATATGTGTGTGTATACCTACATAACAATACAGATGTAAAACTCCACAGGGAAAAACTAGTACTTCCTGAGCAAAGTAGCTGGTTGAGCCTCCTTAAAACCAAGAAAAAGAACCAGAAATTGTAACCAATGTCATCTGAGATTTCAAAGTAAACAAGCACTTATAACTTATTTAGAAATCAATACTTTATTGAAAAACAAAATATATTTAAATAGATGACCGCCTTCACCCTTAGCAGAGCTTCTTCAGATCTAATTCCAGTTTACATTGCATGCATTATTTATATATGCTTTAACATATATTCCATTGTCAATTCACTCGAGCTGGGGTCATAAATGTATGCTATAGACTGTTTGACCAAGCAAAAATAGGATAGGTTTTAGCTTTCTGTATAACTACTCCTATTGGTAGCTAATAGGTTATAACTTATGTGCTGTATTCCCATCCTATATAGCTAGTAATTGATACAGACACTTTATATACCTAGTGTCACTGTCTATGCACATCCATTAGTACATCATCTTATCTGTGATACAATAAGTAGATGTCATTTGACATATTAAAAATGGGCAACAAGTACTGTCAAATGCATGACAACCAAACAAAGTTATAACACCTAAATGTTATGCTGTTGTAATCATAACTGCAGCTAGTCAGGACATACTGGGAACTGTCGCTCTGTCTCAGTGACTAGACACACCTACCTTGTATCCTGTATGTTAAGTAATGTACCGACCTTACCATGAAAGAATGACTATATCTAGTGATATATCAATTATAAGTAGTAAGTCATATAAGGTCTCTGTATGTGCTAGGTCTAAGATAACTTACAGTATTCTATGATACAAGACTGAACAAGGTTAAATATGATGGAATCCTTATCCAGTATGCTCCACATAGTGACAAAAGATGCAATCTGCCTATAACTGAGCTAAGAACAGATCATTTCACATATTGTTATTATAGTGCTAGGGGGAATTAGGCATCATACAAAGATAGGTTCACTGCCATTATTTATACATACTGAAAATGTGCAGATGTTACAGATTGCAAAAATAACACTAGCTATTTTTGTGGTAGAAGGGTAAACACATATGTGTGAATATTTGTTGGAAAGAGACTTTTTCTCAATGTATGAAGCTGGGGCCAAATTATAGAAAGTGGTGAATCTATTCAGGAAATGAATGCACCATAGCCTCAGGGCTCTTAACCTGAGTATGGAGAGGCTTATTACAATAGCTTTCAGATAAGTATCTGTTTGGGTGCTTATGCTCATATAAAGGAATGGTTTTGGCCTTGAGAAAAAAAAAATCAGTTTATAGCTGCTATCAAAACTAATGCAAGTAAGTAAAATAAAAAACTCAGACATCTAAAGCACTTTTGCCTGTCTACCAATAAGTAGGCGAGGCTGCATCAGATCAGTAAAAAAAAAAAATAACAGACAGTACAATGACATAAGTGCATTCAAAATAATAAATGTGTGTACATGACAAAGCTGATGTCGGCTAGACAATCACCACATTTAGTAGCATTAAACAATGAATGCATGTAAACCACTAATACATCCTTGTATAAATTACTGGAGGAAAGTTTTAAAACATATGCTTATTAGAAATACTAATACTGACACGTATAAAAATTATACTGAGAAAATGTTGTTTCAGAAGATAGTGTTACAGATAAAGTAGTAGTTAATGTGGGTGAATAAAATCCCAGTTAAAAATAGTTTATGCATTCAATGAACGACAAAACAGAAACATTCATCTGTTAATAAAAGTTATTGTGGTCCAGGTTTTTAAGTTCAAGAACAGATATGAAGGAGTAGCTTGCGTTGTCCTGGGTGGCAATAAGCTTTTAGGCAAATTTATGCAGCTTAGAGCATGTCTGGTTAATGGATTATTAAGATATTTTAGTAGGGTGTCTGATAAGTGTTTAGTGACCCTTAACTTTAAGGCATTGATAGTCTTGCCTATGTAAAATGCTTTACATGCTGTACAGCTGGCCCTGTAAAGTACAGACTTGCTTTGTAGTCCTCTCTCTCTGTGCTATAATATAATGTTGTTTAGTCATTAATAAAGTCTGAATCTTCATGGCTCCAAGGATTTTAAAGCAGCAGGCCTGTCAGTCAATTCACATTCATTACCTCAGTAATGCTATCTATCCATTTTATCCTGTGCTGCCATTTTTTTTCTTTTAAGTTTGATCTTTACCAGTATCAGGTCTTCTGTAGTGAATCCTGTCATTATATCTCCAAAGTATTTGAATTTTACTTTTGCCATCATCAGACCGTCCTGTGACCTGTTCATTTCCTTAAATACTGACGTGATTCATACTTAAACATATTACTTGGTTATATTTAATAATGGACATTGGAAGCCTCCATGAAGAGAAGTAGACCTGCAGGGTCCATATGAGCTATTTTTTTTTCTGTACTGGTATGCAACAAAGAAATCTTGAGGCTCTGGGTAAACACTATATCACTAGGATCTACATTTCAGGTATCAATAGACATCAGCAGGTTTAGCAAAACAACAGCTCTCCTTGAAGACAAAAATGTATAGACAGAGAATCTCATACTCAATGAAGGTTGGTGCTGTTCCACATAGGACACATGCATGTTGAATGCTAAGCAGCACATGGGCTTCCATGATATGTGCCATTCAGTCTGCCTAACAATACAACATTAGTGCTTTCTAGCCTTCACACAGCAAGAGTTTGCAGGTTGGGATGTGATACCTCTCAGCTGTGCAGATTTGTGCCTCATATATATATATATATATATATATATATATATATATATATAAAATATAAAGTCTTTTCCTCATAACATTTGTGGTTTTCTGGCAAACCACTTAGGACTTGAAGTCACTGAATAATGATACTCATTTGAGTCTCAGACTTCATATCCTTCAGAAAAATGCATGGTAACACATATCCTGTTATTTCTAAGTTTATAAGAGAAATATTTAAAAATCTGTCTCTATTTTTGGGCCTTTCTCCCTCCATTATTGTATGCTTTGTCCAAATTTCTTGCACTAAGTGGTTGAGAGATATGGTAAGAGTAGTGACTAGTGCTGGTTAGCCTACAGTTAATTGTTTCCCTTATTCCTACAATGCTAAGTAGAACAGACTCTCTTTAATTGGTTTCGCAATCATAAAGGGAATTCTGAGCTTACCTGCTGAGCCCAGTAAAGAAACCACAGCAAAGATGTCAGGAGATAGCTGTCCCCCAATGTGAAAATAGAAGACTGTGTTCACTTCCTTGTTATTTGAGAAAAATGAAAAATAAAAACTCTTAAACAGAGAATTAAAAGCAACATTAATAAACAGTTCAAAGCTTCAGATGTTAATTTCCCTTCTAAAAAAGTACTGAAGAAAAACTCAAGCAGACAGTCACTGGAATAACTCAATTTCTGTTTATGGTAAGTGCATTTATCCACCAAAATGACTTAATCAGATCAACTTTTCAATAACAGCTTTACCAGTAGAAAACTGCATATATGCTTAATGAAAACAAAGGATCATAAATCATGATTGACAAACTCATGCATATTAATGAGCCAAAACACAGAGTAGCTCACCACAGGCTAGCCTGCCAGTATTAGCAAACCTGATGTAAACAAGAATCACTTCACAGGTCTTTTTGTATCACCAGCATAAGCAATGTATCTCAGTGGGTCAGAGATTCAGGACTGACCTTAGTTTTTGGCCTTTTTGTTCTGATCTGTCCCTGTCGGGCTGTAAGGTCAATCTTGTTTACATCAGGTTTGTTTATAATGAATCGAATCAGATCAGAGTATAGCGGGATTATAACTTCTTTTGACCTCGATAAGATAACTTTTGGATTTTATTAGTGCTGATTAGAAGTATTTCCTGTCCGCTGATACTACATGATGGTCAAAGGAGAGGGAGTTGTCAACCAAGGTGCCAAGACCCCTGAGTACCACATCAGTTAGAGTGGCATACTAGCTATACTGTAATTTGAGAATGAGAGTTTATTTACCAAATGTGACAGTATTGCACTATTTTGCATTCAGTTTTAGCCCTTTTTCAGGACACTACTGGTTTAATTTGTGCTGTAGGGATAAAATAATTAGTGGTGATTAGATAGTAATACTCAGCTTCCTGTCAAAGTCACTTGTCACTTTAACTTCATGGTTCTATCTTTCAACCGATTTGCTATGTACCTTTTACTACCTAAGGGTTACCGGAATGCGGGGTGGTGCCAAGTGCCTTGGCTGGGTCCTGATAATTTATGCGGAATGAATGATAATGATACTGCCTCTGACAAAACCAAACTGCTAAAGGTCTAATGGTATGAGGTTCTTAACATGTAATTAATGAAGTCAGATATAATGTGCTCCATGGCTTTGCAAATTAGACTAGTTAGGCTGGAGTCTATAGTTCCCAGGCTCTGTGGTAGAGACCCTCCTTATGAATGGGCATCACAGCAGCAGCAATAGCAGTTTTCCATACATAAGGGACACACCTTGTGGCTAAACTTATGTCAAGCAGGTTCAAGAGGAATTGCACAAGGGCATGTTTGGTGCCATTTCTTAGGCATTTGGGTAAAGTGCCTGAACCTACAGAAGGGGTATTTTTATTTGAGAGCACAGTTATGTCATGTTTATTAGGCAGACTGTATTATTAGGCAGACTGAATGGCACATATCATGGAAGCCCATGTGCTGCTTAGCATTCAATATGCATGTGTCCTATATGGAACAGCACCAACCCTCAAGGGGGGTTTCAGGGATTTGCAGAATTCTGACAACTGTTTCAAAGGTAAAGTTGTAAGCATGTTAGTTATATCTAATGGTTCAAAGTGTGTGATAACATTTTGGATTAGTTCAGAAGACTGAGGGGTGTTATTTCTTAATTCTCTGACAAATGCATAGCAGGATTTATAACTTTCCTTAGTTTCAGATGATAGTTTCAGTTTGTGCTTGGCTTTGCTCTCCCTGATGGTGGCTTGTAGTTCTTTGTTTTTCTTTTTGAGAGAATCTTTAATTAAGTTTATATATGTTATAAGACATTGCAAGTTCTTTACTTTTGTTATAGAGCCTACTCATACTGGTGGACCACCATGATGATTTGCTTTTAAATTTCCTTTGTTTGTTTCTAGTAGGGACTGTCATATATATATGGGAGTAGAGCTCTGTTGCATAAGTAGCAAATGAGGCTACGTGGGGACTAGTGATATCACAAGTGAATATCAGGAGCTTGTCATAGAGTTTGAGAACATTTCTTCATTTGAAGTCCTTATATTAAGAATTGTTCATGGGGGACGGGGTTAATCTTTAAAGAAGAAAGTCACTAGTTTGCAGTCATATTTAACTAGGGATGGATATACTATAGCTCTAGTGGGCTGGTTTACCATTTGTTCTAGAGAATTTTAATTTATTAAGTACAGGAATCTTTGGGAAAAACACAATATTTGAGGTATAGGTGCACCAGTTTATCAATAGATAACTAAAATCACCCATAATTGAAGTATTTTTTAATATGGATATTCCAAAGAGTAAATTAAAAATCTCTGTTTGTCATCTGAGGACACAAAAATGTTACAAACTGATAATTTGTTTTGTTTAAGGCAAGTGAGATCTCAATGGGTTTGTGGGTCATGGCGGATCTTTATAGAGGTGATACAGTTTCTGACAAATATGGAAATACCACCAGAATTACATTGAGGTCTAAGTACATGTACTATACCCAGGTAAGGACAGTACATTATATTTGCAATGAAATCATGTCTCAATCACATTAGACAAGTTATTAAGGCTTCTGTCATTAAAAAGAGCAACTTTGATATGGTTAGAACTGGAATTTGATATAAATTGTATATGCTATTTTGGATGTCCAGTGACAGGAGTCCTCCTGAAAAAGGCACTATGGGGGCAGCAAACACTTTGGCCAGTAAGTAGAAGCCATGGAACAAGTCTGCAGGCCATCATTTGTGAAGCAAGTCAGTCTGTTGGCAATCTCATCAAAAGCTGATACATACAGAACCTCCCTAGAATGACATCAGCTACTTAGCCAATTATCTTTTCTTTGCATTTAGATATACTTGTGAATAAAAGTAGGATTCTAATAAGAACCAAAGTCTTATTTGCATCTGTCACATGTATAGTTAGATCCAACATGTCTCTGCACATCACTCAGGGTTTAGGGTCTCAGATTATTCACACCTATATGGGATACCACAAGCTCATATTCATATTTGCACAGTGTGAGGTACTGAAGAGCTCTTGTAACCACAAAAAAGGAGGTGGGGTATCCCTAATCTATGCTGACTATCTCACAATACTACCCTTCCAGAAAATACTCCGATCATTTTCAAATGCTGAAATCCTAATAGGAACCCTATAAATTAACAAATCTAAACAGCTATGCATAGTTAGTCTGTATATCCCACCAGGACAAAAATATCCAGACCCTTGAGGACATCCTCGCCTGGATGTCACAAAATATCTGCAACAAAACTATTATTATGGGAGATGTAAACATCAGTTGGCAAGATTTAATAAATGACTCCCCAACAAACAGCATAAATCTTTACAAGTTCACCCAGCTCGTCACCAACCCTACCAGAATACTCAACAGCAATACACCAGGAGCCGCCCTTGACTGGATCTTAGTTTCAAATCCACTTAAATACTCAAATCCAAAGACCCTGCCCAATATACTCAACAACCACTTACCTGTTTTCACTTATTGATCCGGTCCACATATATCGAAATCTCATAACTATAAAGCCACTAGAAACCTAAAACATTTTGATCAACAAGAATTTATCAACATTCTGAAACTCTCAGATTGGCGCCCACTAAAAACTCTCCCATTGGATGATGCCTTATACTATTTTAATAAGATGTTCCTAGACACACTCAACAACCTAGCCCCTCCTCATACTAAAAGAGTAAAATCAAACCACGCACCCTGGCTAACAAAGGCCATTAAATAACTCCTACAAAATAGGGACAAGGCCTGGAAAGAAGGGCATAAAAACAAAAATGAATGTAACCTACAAACAGTTACGAAACAAAGCTAAAAAGTTAGTATGTACTGACAAAAGAAACTATTTCTCTAACAAACTGAGTAACCATAGAAATAGCCCAAAACAATTCTGGAAAACCATCACTAATCTCCTTACCCCTCGGGACCAAACAAAACCCATCACCATGCCCAGAAAAAACACCATCACAAATAGCCGCTATGCTCAACTCACATTTTATAAATAGCATACACAAATTAATAACAGACTCCTCTGCCTCTACCCTCACCCTTTCAAATTCCTTTCCTCCTCTTCCTCTCCCCCACAAAAGCAGTCTTCACTTAGAAAGATCCTCTCTCCCCCTCATAGACAATTTGTCTCCCCTTCACCAAAGCAATATTACACCATCTGTCCTCTTCTCACTACAACCAATACCAACCACAGAAATTCAGAGACTCCTCAGAAAATTAAAACCATGCTCTCTCTCCACTGATGACCTTCCACCAAAATGCTTAAAACTTGCTGCCAAGGCCATAGCATACCCCGTTAACATTGTGATCAACTGCTCAATTACAGAATGCTATGTCCTGAACCTCTGGAAAAAAATCCATCATCACCAAAGGAGGTAATTCCAATGAACCCTCTAACTATCATCCAATCTCTATCCTCTTCTTACTATCCAAACTCCTCAAAAACTGCATCCATAAACAGTTACTTCACTATTTCATACACAACAACTTACACACCTCTACCCAACATAGCTTTCACCCCTCACACAGCACAAGCATTGCACTTATCTCCTTCATGGATATTGTACAGAGATCCATCAACTCAGGTAATATTACTTCAGTACTACTACTAGACCTGTCGAAGGCTTTCAATACAGTATCACACAAAAAACTTCTACAACACCTTTCTGATATCGGCTGCACCTCATCTACCAATGGTTTAATAGCTACCTCACTAACAGGCAGCAATGCGTAAAATGACAAAATACCCTATCAGAATACCAAACCAACCAAACTGGAGTACCAAAAGGGTCCATACTTGGACATTTACTCTAATATATTTACCAACAACCTTCACACTGCTTCTCCTCTTAGCTCTGTTATCCAGTATGCAGATGATACTACCACCATCTCCTCCTCAAATAACCTACAACACCTCCAGCAAATAACCCAAGATACCATTACCACAACTGAAGCCTGGTTAACCAAATCACAACTGCTCAATGCCAAAAAGATAAAGCTTCTGCTCTTTGCAGCAAAACCCTTCTCACCTGACTCTCACTTTCATATTTTCTCCCAAAGCAACACAGAAATTGAAATTGTACCCCACGCTAAACTATTAGGTATTACCATTGACAATAAACTTACATTTGAACACCATATTGGCAATGCCATTAAAAAACACTGCAAATTAGAAGCCCTGTACAGACATAACCATTTCATGGACAGCACCACCAAAAAAGCTCTTGCCAACACTTGGGGCTTGCTCCCCTCCCTATTATAAGGTGCCCCCATTTTTACTAACCTGCACTCATCTCTACAAAATAAGCTCCAGTCCTGCTACCATAAAAATTGCCAAAGTTGCCACAAGCAGCTCATACCACTCACATCACTGTCAAGCCTTAAATGAATTAAACTGGCTGCAGTTTCCACATCACCTTACCCTCATTCAACTGTCCATTGCACATAAAATTGTCTACAATCCAAACAACTTCCCTGCCCTTAAAAACATTTTAATACCCTATAGCCCCACCAGTACCCTTCGCTCTGAAAATAAACAACTCATAACTGTTCATGTACCAAACAAAAGAGCCGGACACTGCCTTTACTCATAGACTGTTGCTAAACTATGGAACTCACTTCCAACCAGCATAAAACACCATTAGCTGCTTCAACAAATTTAAACTCACCCTAAAGAACTACCTACTAAATACTAAAATCTGCCCCTGCATCTGTCCAAATAGATAAACATCCTACTCTCCTTGAGTGTTTCTCTAGCTTACCCCAATCTTTACCCATCAAAACCAGTAGGAAACTCTTTTTGATCTATAAGTTACTTTAAACAACTCTGTTCTTATTATAACTCCCACTAACCTTAACTATCATTCTAATCCCTCACCCCTTTAAAATGACCCCACTAGTGATTTTTCTTTTCCTTTATTAATTCTTTCAACCTAACTAGTGATCTTTTCCTTTCTTAACTTTCAACCTATTTCAATATATAAAAAAAAAAGTATGTGTGTGTGTGTCTTGTAAATTACTGTTTTTCTCATTGATATTGTAACTTCCCGCAATTTATTAGTCTGTTTCTCATTTTGTTATATTGTACTGTAATTTCTGTAAATTCTTATAAAATACTGTGCAATCATATATGTGCTTGTAGTTTCTCCCCGGGCCTCTGCTGAAAATGGGCTCCTGTCCCAGTCAGACTTTCCTGGTCAACAAATGTCAATCAGTCAATAAATAAATAAATAATTATATCATCGTGGATGCTTACACTAGAAAAACAACTAACTGCCACCCAGTTCTTGTCCAGCCTTATAAGCATGGAATGAAGTAATTAATTACTAGGACGTTTAAGCTTGTACTCATAAATTTAGAAACTTTAGATGGTTTATACTCTGCAGCCTGGTAATACTTTATTATGTGTCAGGGTGGTGATGTTGTGTTTGCAGACTTCTGCTGAGACTTCATGTTCCTAGTTATAGGAGCCTTAGGAAGTGACTTCTTGACAACATCTGCATATGATGGTTTGTGCAGAGGTGTGGGCATAATATGTAGTGCTCACAATCTTATTTGGTAAGATGGTGACCCCCATGCTGTCTAGATACAATTTTTGAGAGGTTAAAGTGTCACTTATGTCAAGTAGAAGTTAATTGTCTGTGAGGATCTGACATTTCCTACAGTGCCTTAGAATACCAAATGCTATCATTCTGTTAATAGAAGAGAAATACGTTTTGTGGTCTTCTATTTCAGCCAGGTGGCTCTCTGCCTTATAAAAGGATAGAGGCCAACATTTTATAGTTATTGCAGTTTTTTATAAAATGAATACGAGTGAGATAACTTTCAGAACTCCATTGTGGTCTCAGAAAATAATGAATAAATGTTATGTACATAGGTATGTTGGTAAAGAACTTCCCCCATTCTCAGGGTATCTCTTCTAGAATTACAAACTTGTCAAAAAAGTATGGAATTACTGTAAAATGAATATGTGGGGCAGCTATTAAAAACTGATTTTTATCAATTGCAGAATTACCATACAGAATACAAATGACTTTCTAAGACTGCACTTAACATTGGCAGTGATAATTTTACTTAATGTCACAATTCTACAACAGCAGCTTACCAGCAACTTCCCGTAGTGAAAACATAAGTTCATGCAAGGTCATGCAATGATCTCATATGCTCTTATTTGACAAAGGAGGACACATTGGTTTGCACTTCTTCCTCAACAGCAGTTGGGTCTTCAGTTTGTCTTTTGATAGGAGTACTTTCTGCATGCCCTCACAGTATCTGTATGAGTTGTTCCTGGCTTTTCTAGTTTCCTTTCACATCCGAAAGATATGCTATAGGTGTGTGTGTGTGTGTGTGTGTGTGTGTGTGTGTGTGTGTGTGTGTGTGTGTGTGTGTGTGTGTGTGTGTGTGTGTGTGTGTGTGTGTGTATCCTGCAAGAGACTGGTATACTCTCCAGGATTACTTTCTCTGCCCTGCACTTATTGAGTACCCAGACAGGATCCATCACCATGAACTGGATTAAGTGCGTAATTGGAAAATACATACATGATTTAACATATTCAATTTCTTAGTATGTCCTTCAGGTCAAGTTGGTGGAGCACATTGTTGCATCATATGGAGGAAATATATTTGTCAATAGAATTGGAAAAGAGTAACTGGCAAAGATCTGAGGAATGAGATATTGAACAGAAAATGTTAGCTATTTACCTGATGCTATAATGATGTGGAAAATAACTATACAAAGAACACAGGGAATGCAAAATATTTTGCTAATATTACAAGTGACACATTCTTGGCTGGGAAGGTCAGAGAAAGTAGGGTAGAAACAACTAAATTTTTGGCTTAATACTGGATTGCATTCCTGGAATGTGTGAACACAGACACCTTAAATGAATATTTATAGATATATTATAATTGCAATTTTCTTGAGAAATGCAGACAATTAAAATGCATGGCTTGCTTTTGCAAAACTCACTGAATAATCTCACACCTGTGCTAAATATAGGCTTCACCACCCTTATTCAGGAGATAATATCAGCAGAAATGTTTTGAGTTCTGGCACCTGGAACAAATGAGAAAAAAACACCTATACAGCTGGTATAGCCTGTGTGTGCAGTAAAAACACAAAGGGAAGGGCAATAGCAAAGTTTCTTTGTTGTTCCAAAATTAAGTTTTTTACCATCAGTCCCACATTTACTTATGAAGACTCTGAAGGAAGGCATACAGCTGATAAATTATTTGAATGTCATGCTTTGAGTGATGTATAGGTCACGGCTTCTGCAAAAATACTTGTTCATTCATATTAGACAAATGCAAACAGTATGCTTAAAAGTGATGTATTTCTCCAAGTTCACAGAACAAATGAGGAAGACAAAAACTTGACTTTTTGCACAAAGTTTATTTATTTGCCTTTTCATCAAGTAATGTGATGCTGGGGCCATGTATATTAAGTAGCAGGAAATATAATGGTTGTGACTCCACCTAAACACTAATTTTAGAGAAATGTCCATTTTCAATCTTCTAATTGCTTCTTTGTACATCCTGAACAGAATATTCTACTACCTGTAATACATTCATTAGCTTGTAAATTCTATACATTTTTATTAGCTTTTGAATATACCTGAAAGTGCCTACATTTGTTGAATAATAAAGGGACGTTAGCTTAACTCCAGCAAAAGTAGCAGAAGTGTTGTGCCTTTTTTGCATTTAATTTGTAACTAAACGCACAGGAACTCCTCAGTCTTCTACTTCTACTTCTTCTTATTTCGGCTTTTCCTGGTTAGGGGTCGTCACAGCGGATCACCTGTCTGCTCATGATTGGCAGTGGAGTTTTTGCGGTGTCGAGTTGCCAGCCCACAAATTTACATCAGCTGCTAAAATAATCTACAGAGGACATCACCACAAGCATATCAGATATGCAAAAATAAGGTAACAGTAATAAAAATGGATCAATTTACTAATTGCTTAAGCTTCAGAATATGAGAAGTATTAAATACAACCAATTTATATTTTAAAAGGGCCTCTGAGTTGTATAAATTGTTCCATAATGAGTAAAGTTACTGATCAAAACTGGTACATACTTTCTTGGATACAATCACTTTAAAGCTTGAATTTTAAGTACATATTAACTAACATTTAAGGTTTTACCTTCATAACGGATTTTTCTAAAGTCTGCTTATTAGACATATACAAGGTTGTTATTTTAATGTATAGTTAATCTGATTATAGAGCTCAACAGAAGGTTTATCTGGTACTCAGAATTTCAGTTTCATTGTCAGTTTTTATAAACATTTCATGCAGTTAACCATTTCTAAGGAATCATTTTTCCAAATGAAGATGATAGTACTGTCAAGGACTTTGAAAAGTATTAAACAGTAGTGAAAGAAATGATAGGGGCACCCAATAAAACTAGGCCAATGTATTATATCTTCCATAACAAGGATGGTGAAGCTGTAGTGGTTGTCTGCTGTGCATCATCATCCATGTGAGTATAGATTTGGCATTCTGAAACATCAATTACTTGACATCAGAAACAAAACAGCAAGGACTGATAGACCAACCATAAGGACATCCGAGCAAATGTTAATGTCACTTCTTTGCTACAGTAATTTTTTGCAACAGGCCCAGCTTTGCCAAATCTATTAACAGTGTTACTGTTTAATGGCTTTATTGGTATAACTAGTGTTATATGGGTTCTGGTACAATGTTCAAGACCCAATAATAAGAATTCTGAAAGAATGTGAAATTATGATGGGGAGAATATATACCAAGTCTAAAACTGTTGTATCTCAAAGAATCCTCCCTTTTATGAGGTACAGTGATCTCATAGTAAATATATATTTTGTGTGGTTGGTGGTGCACCACCCACATCAGGGGAATTGCCTCCTGCAAAAAAAAATGCTTTTAATGTGTGACAGTGTGTTTCACATTTCATGCTACTGTTACACCTTCAGAATTCCCATAACATTTTGTTGTTTTGGGACTTACATTGTAGAGTCTTAAAAGATATGATTTGATGCATTTGTCAGAGCATGCCCCTCTGAAACTAAAGAAAACTAATAGATTAAATTCTGTTACTACATATTGCCAGTTATAAACATAACAGAATAAATTGGTCATATAGAAAATGTTGTGTGTGTGATTAATGCCAACAGTTTACTGTAGTATCATTCCCAGTGAAACTATATATAATGCAAAAACAAAATTGCTGAATTGCTTGTCAAAGGTAGTTTTGGTAAACAGATTTTTTTTCCCATTCACCAGTTACCTTTGATGGCTTGACATAAATCCATGTGCGAGAATGGGGACTGGTCCACAGTTCATGAAATCAGTTCATGACCCACCTTTATGGAGAGGTATTATATAGGATTTTTTTTCCATAAGGTGGGGACATATTTTTCTTGGATAGAGCACTTTATTAGAATCATAACAGAATATGAAAGGTTGTCTACAGAAAGTGTGAGGTATTCAGATGGAAGCTGGTCAGTGGCAGTGGTTGTTATCATACCTCTCAAACTCTTAGCGCAAGAAATCTGCACAAAGCCTGACATAACATGGGGCAAAAGACCCCACAGGGACACATCTTAAATATTGCTCTTATACGCTTAGAAAGTTGCTAGAATAACATGATTTTTGTTAGCATGCATTTTCTGAAGGATATGAAATCTGAAACTCAAATGCATTTCATTATTTAATGACTTTAATCCTTTGATCATTCTATTGATTTTTCAAAAAAAAAAAAAAAAAACACAATTTGTATGAGGAACAGACCAAAATATGAGGCAATAATCTGGACATTCTGTGAAAATCTGTACAGTTGAGAGGTATGGTTGTTATCTTAAGGGTGCACAGCTATGTTTTAATTGTCAATGTAGGCACTAGAGTGAACGTAAAAATCTGTTGTGGTTTCAATGATTTGAGTGGGATGGCTGGATTTGCAGTAATTTTGTTTGTAGGAAGGAAGTCATTATATATATAAAATATGAGTTAAACTGTGAAGCAATGCTTTGGAGGTTATTGGTTTGGGCTGGGCTGGGTTGGATTGATTTTCCAGGACTGAGCAATGTATTTACTGATTTCTAGAGGTTATTTCAATGTTTGATGATGAATTCTGGGTGTTGTTATAGTAGGTTTTTTGTTTTGTCTTATGCATAATTTGCTATGGTTCCTTAACTGCCTTTCTTATTGCAAGGATGTCTGAGACTTAGTTTGTATGACATGGCTTCCAGGCTTTATCTCTAAGTTACATGAGTTGCTTTGTTTTTTTAGATAAAAACAAACCAGCCCTTTGGTTAACTCTTTTGGTTCTTAATGGTGCTTGCTCTGTCAGGATATTTAGAAATACTGTATTAAATGTGTCTATTGCTTCAATAAGTGATGAGTTTTAAGTGGAGCTCAGTTGATCTGGAGCAGTCTGAAGTAAACATTTCTTTATTGCAGTTACTGAGGTTTCTGACTGTATTATATTGATGAACTTTGTAGGGCTGTTTGAGGTGTCACATTATGCAGCTTAGCTTGTGGTCGCTTAGGCTATTATTTAGGGTAAACTGAAACACAAACTACTAAACAGCCAGCATTTCTGGTGGCTTTATATTATTTAGGGTACCACTTGTGACAACGTATTTTGGGATGGATGTTAGAATCCAGTCTAGGATGAATTCTTTGGATGTGGCCTTGTTAATTCTAGATGGAGTCTTGATCAACTGAGAGAAGCTGTATAGTTGAATTTAATTTGCTGAGTTTTCTAGAATGATCTTTTGCCAGTCTCTGTTAATGTCTCCTAGCAAGATGGTTTAAAGTCTTATGCTGGCTGAGATCCAGGACAGTATCTCTTCCAGGACAGGAATGTTGTTACCAGAGGGTATGTATAGACCTATGATGGCTAGAGATTTCAGAGTATTCCATTTGACGAGTGAGATGAGAAGTTCAGCATTGTGGAAGGTGGGTATAGTATCATAGTAACTGGAGAGAACTAAAACATTTCTGTAGAAAACAACTCCACCTGCTTTTTGTTGGTTCTCTTGTTTCTAGTCTGAGTATATTAAAACTTGGTGGGAGTACTTCTGTGTCTTTGGTAACTGGCTTTTAACCAGGTTTCTGTGGCTATGAAGAGATCAGGGGATTAGTGGTCGATACAGGCATGAACTTGTTTGATTTTGTTATTGGGACTCCTTAGGTTACTGTGCAATTTTTAAGTCCTAGGTGGTTGGAGAGGTAGCACGTTGCTGTTTTGGGATATGTGGGAGCTGGTTTGGTGGGGTCTTGGGTTAGATGAGTGTGACAGGGACTGGGATATATATCCCCTCCCAGTAGGTAGCAATTTGGCTATTAAAGAGCCACTTATATTTGGGCTTGATTTATACATGATTTTGGATAATGGTGAAGCATGTGTTGCTTGCTTGTACTTCAGGGTCCTAATATAATTAATGTTGAGCATGCTGGAGGAAATTCTAGAGAAATGTGTTGTAGTATTCTAGTAAATGCTAGTGATAGAAAATGAAGTAATGGCACATTTGGGATTTAGAAGGATGTATGGATATAGCAATAACCCACGCCTGGGTGTGGGTAATGCTTGATTTACCCACGGTTGGCGTGGTTTGGTCCCAAGGGCGAAGCCCGAGGGACCAAACAAAGCCAACCATGGGTAAATACAGCATTACCCACACCCAGAAGTGGGTTATTGCTATTATACCATGACATTATTTAAGAAAAGAAACTATTACTTTTCTTAAATAATGGCATAGTATAATGCCTGTTTACTGCCCTTCCGCAGATGTCTGGCATCTGCGGCAGTTCTGATGCACTGTGCGCCTGCGCAGTACATCAGAGCTGTGGGCAAAAGCAACGGAGAAAGCAAGATCTCTGTTGCTTTTTTTTTACTGTTTTCGCTATGTTAAATGGGTTTAACATAGTGAGACAGTTTTAAAATAAGCAACGGAGATGTCCGTTGCTTATTTTAAAACTGTCTCGCTATGTTAAACTCATTTAACATAGCGAAACAGTAAAAAAAGCAACGGAGATCTTGCTTTCTCCGTTGCTTTTTTTTTAAAACCTGTCTCGCTATGTTAAATGGGTTTAGCATAGCAAGACAGCTTTAAAATAAGCAACGGAGATCTCTGTTGCTTATTTTAAAGCTGTCTCGTTATGTTAAACCCATTTAACATAGCGAGACAGTGTTTTAAAAGTAGAGTTATACTAATGGAAAAAAGTCCGGGCGACCGGACCTTTTTCCATTAGTATAACTCGATTTACAATGTGCACGCTGGCCAATCAGCGTGCACGTTTTGGGGGGGTCATGGTATAATAGGTGATAGTGTGTGGTGGGAGGAGTGTGGAGGGATGCACTTACAGGTACAAGAGATTAATGGGAGGAGTAAAGTAGAGTAAGATAAGTAGGATTGATAGGTAGGTATGGAGATTTATACATAGGTATAGAGAAATATTGATATGAATGAAGATGAGTTGATATGGTAAGCAGTCTGTTAACAATGTAGAATAGGTAATGTAAAGAAGGGTAGTAAGAAAACATACCAATTTAATTCTGTATATGTAGAGAGACTGAGGGTAGAGGGGTATATGCATTATAGAGAGATAAGGGGAAGGTGGAGAGATATAAAGGAAGGGATGAGAGATAAATGCTAATTGTAGTATATGACAGAAGATTACAGGGATGAAAGGAAGAGTGAGTTTTGATCAGGAACAAAATACAGGTACAGTTGGGAGGAGTCTGAGTAGGCAAGGATATAGTATAAAGCAGTATGAGAGGAAGAACGTCAGTTGGAAATAATGTTAAATGTTTGATAGAAGAAGGAATCAGGAGAATAGAAGCAGGAAGCGTTTTTTGATAGCAGTAAAGTTGTTTTGTGGGTATAGGGAGTGGGTTTAACAAGTGACACGCGTATGTGGGAAGTATAATGGTAGAGAAAAGTGAAGTGGGTACCTATCCTTAGAGTAAGCTGCTTTGGAACATTTATCCTCTTTACTTTTTCCTTAGAAATGACTTGAGCTCCTCCTCATGCTAATTGGTAATGTTTATATATAATTTATACAAGTTTTTGAACCTTTATCAGAATGACTCAGGCACAGTGGCACACTGTTGAGTTTTGATAAAGTAAAATATATGTCTACTTTATGTATGACTCCTGATTTACCTTGGTAATACTGAAAGAGTTTTGTTGCAGTCTTTTACCGATTAAATTCAAAAATGGTGGCTACTTTTTCATAGGAAATCTGTATACTTTATATGATACCTTGCAGTGAGAATTGATACAAGTATTATTCTTTTTCTTCTGACAGGCAATTTCTGAGTGCAACCAAGCTAAAGCCAGTCTGGTTCTTCACATCATATTATTTCTTGTTTTTTTTAAGAACTCATCTCTCCTACACCAAAGTTGTATATTTATACTGTGCTGATTTCAAAATGTACTTCTTCCGTATATAAGTGCATGCACACACACACACACACACACACACACACACACACATACACAAATATATATATATATATATATATATATATATATATATATATATATATATATATATATATTTATATGTGTCCATCCACAACCCTTTTTTCAAATTTTTGCACATGGGGTTGGGATGTCACTTCAACAGTGACAATCATCTATAGTTAAGGATTACACTTCCGGGTGGCTAGCCCTGCTCCAGATATATATGAGACACACACACACACACACAGACTCTTTTTGATTTATGTATATATCTCTCTCTCTATCCTTGAATGAGTAGATAAGTAGGTGAGCTGGTCAATAAGTCCTTGTCAGTTGTGACCCAAACTTCCAGGTAGAGCAAATAACAGTTAAATACAAAATAAAAACATATGGTAGTTATCACACCAAATAAGGAACATACACAGTAACAATATATAGAACATTTACCACAACAAATACTGGTTGTGATGCAAACATATGGCATACATTAAAGTTTGTATATAGTATTAACAATATTAATTTCATATGATATACAGCACATACAGAAATAAATAAAACTGAAGCATAGTAGCAGCTGGCCATTATCTTCAAAACACCTGTATCCATTCTCAATAAAAGAGATGCTCATTTCACCAAAGTCATCTGACTTTGTACATGAGAAAACAACTAACTACCATTAGCTGGGCCAGTTTTAGAGAAAACTCTCTCCCTAACTGCAAAGCCAAAAGGTGGATCAATTCAGGTCTTTGCTCTTCCTCCTCAGGAAATTAGGAGGATTCCTGATAGAATGCTGTGACCATTAAGGGTGGGCAATGCTGCAGGTCAACAAATTACAAATCAGGGTGTTTAAGAGGAGTACTCACCTGCTAGTCGCTGGTAGCCATAGTGACTTTTTTTATGAGTTTACAATGATGGTATCTGTCAAACAAACAAAAACAACAAGATAGTAAGAGTTACAGCTGGAATGAAAGACAGTAATAGGTAGCCAGTATTCTAACTTGTCACTAATACATGTTACACAGAGCTTTATGGAGTAGGGTGAGATTAGATATGAGAGTCTGGGGTAAAGTTTAAGTTGGGAGAACTTCCTATTTACTGTCATTTCTCTATCAGTCTTAAAAGACAGTTTGGGCTCTAGGGTAAGTCTTTGGTATTTTGCTGGTCAGCTCAGAGGATGATAATATCAGGTAGTCCTTCTAATACTTTCTGGCAGAAGGTGAACAAAAATGCCTGACAATTTCTTAGAGTTTATCAGGAACTTGTTTTTGTGGATCCAGTTCCACAACTAAGTAACATCAGACTATAAGTTTAGCTCTAAAGTGGAAAAGGAGTTAAGTAAATTTTTATTAACAGAATATCACTACCATAAATAGAAGGTAGGTCTTGTTTTTGGTCACTTACAAAAAGTGAAAAAAGCAATTCTTCCAAACCTGAACTCTTGGTCACTGCACAAAGAACCTGTTTACTTTACAAACAGAAGGCTCATTATTTGCTTGTTAAGTCCAATTAGTGTGGTGATTGCTTAGCCAAGAGCCTGCATTTGAAATGAAGTTTAACTTTTCCACTTTAGTTAGGAGAAAGGAGTGGTTGACTGCTTCAAAGGCACAAGTCATGCCAACAAAGACACAAGCTGTAGTAAAGACATTACTCAATGCTGCTATAGACTGACTCTGTGACTGTGTGTCTAGGTCTGTCATACTGAAGAATTCTGTATATGGTTATTGGCTAAAAGAACGTAGGTGTTCATATATACAACTGACAAAGTAAACTGTCCTTTTCATTTAAATATAGTATACAATTCACATTAACCTTCACATTCAGAAAAAAATATTCACAGGAACATTCTTCTTCTTCTCCTCCTCCTTTCGGCTTCTCTCAGTAGGGGTCACCACAGTGGATCATCCATCCACAGAACAAGTGGCAGTAGAGTTTTTCGGCGTCAGGTTGCCAACCTAGAGCCCAACCTTTCTCAGAAGGCACATGCATGCACACATTCACACCTTTGGCCAATTTAGAATGTCCAATCCACCTGCAGCATGTCTTGGGAATGTGGGAGGAAACCCATGCAAACACAAGGAACACATGCAGACTCCACACAGGTGGCACCCCAGCCGAGAATCAAACCAGAGAACCTCTTGCTGTGAGGTGACAATGCTAACTACTGGACCACTGTGCCTTCCTATTCACAGGAATATTCACATTTAGAAATAATACACAACTTGTAGATATTAAGTCACAAATCAAGTGTGCAATATTCACATTTATGTTCACATTCTGAGAATGTGTACAGCTTCTGTGTAAGCATAGTAGAATAGTTAGAAATTTAACAGGATTTAAGATATAGTCTTAGCACTCTAAGAGCCCACTGGAGAGGATAAAAGCCCAAAGGAGGGGCTAGCCCCAATAATACATACAATTAATACACAAGGTTAATTTTTCCCATGATGAGTTCCTCACTGGGCAACTTTGTGGAACAACTTTGTAAAGACCGACTAGGAGAAGAAAATTAGGGGGAGGTGGTTAGCATAATGGTAATGGTCTTTACCTCAGAGATACAAGGGATTGGACTGGATTCTGACCTCTGGTTATTGGCTAACCTTGTAATAATCTGCAGACTGATAGCCTAGTATTTACCACTGAACTTACAACATTATCCCCTGCCCTGTGACAGTTTATTTTTATGTGTCCTTTGAAAATAGGAACAACTTTTACTAAATTCAGCATAAATTGCAAGTTTTCTGAACTTTGCAGGGACAGAGTTCTAGTTTGCTGGAACTATTTTTGGAGAAGCTTTTTCACCAACTGTGAGGCGAAATGGAGTTTTCACAAGGTATTGTCATCTTGAGTTCTTAGCAGGCAGGGTAAGGTTTTTATCGATATTCTTTCTAAAGGTAGGGCAATAACTGTCATACATTACTTTGTTTGCAGATAAGAGTAGATATCTGGAAAAAAAAGAATAAATAGCTGGAGGATGGAAAGTACAGTGATGGGTAACCATTTACCTTCTGAGTGGTTTTGCAGTGATGTTCAAAACTATGAGAAAGATTAAAGAATCTACAAATTCTGTTGACTGTGGTTTGTATAGTTTGTGCATTCTGAGAAGAATTAAGGGTTATTAGGGAAATAGCAAACTTTAAACTTAGTCAAAACACATTTTGACCAGAGCCTTTCTAGATGATTAGTAATGGAATAAGCTGCCCTAAATTGCATGTTTATTTTGCTTGTTATCCATGTGACCTTTAACTGTCAGAGAAGGCAATAGAAAGAAACTAGGTTTTCATCTTGGGTGATTTTGAATTTGTCTGGGGTTAGTATGGATAAAGTGTTGACATCATTTGACTTACTGTTGTGTTCTGAACACCATCACTGCAGTTTTTGCAAGTCTTTAATGAAAGGAGGATGGTAGTGAGCCACTGACATAATTGACATAATTTATTCTGTACATGTTTTTAGATGGTAAATGAGTTAGGCCTATACCTGTGTAATATTATTTAATTTGTATGTAGGGTGATATTAATTAGGTAGTAGTAGTAGAACTGTCATTATTGAATGGAAAACACAGAACTGGCTCCAGTAAGCACCCTGTGGAGACTCCAGAAAAAAGTTCCTTCACCTGTTATTAAATTGTCATTAGCCACATTGAAAGTCCTTAAGTAGTTTTTGAACCATAAGGGTGTGCTGTGACCAAATCCAAGCATTTCATTTTTTTTAATAAGAAGTTGATGGAGTTCATCCTCAAAGGATCTAGTTTTATCAAAAAATGGTTCCTGCTGCAGTGCTGTCCTCTATGGCTTTGATATATTTTTTTCGGTAGCTGTATCTACAGTTATTAAAATGTTATGTCAATTTCTAAACTAATGTTCACCATCAGATAGTAGGTTGTACTTTTTCAGGGTTCAAGAAGTTTGTACACACTAATTTCCAGAAGACATTAAAGGGTGTAAATCGAAGAAAGTTCTAACATTCTGTGGTTTCATGGGTGAGGATATTTTACATATAGGGGATGATTACAGTGCTAAAATCATGTTTGGACTGAGTGTAATGTGTGTGTGTGTGTGTGTGTGTGTGTGTGTGTGTGTGTGTGTGTGTGTGTGTGTGTGTGTGTGGGCATGTGTTTCTGTGTGTGTGTATGTGAGAAAGAGAGAGAGAGACAGAAAGAAAGAGAGAGAGAGAGAGAGAGAGAGAGAGAAAGACAGAGATTAAATGCATGGGTGAGGGACTTTTGCAAGGGGATGGGCTGCTATACATAGAACTGATCATGCAAAATGTGGATATTTGGGCTGGGTTTCTATTCTAGCTTTTCCAGTAGTTCTCAGACAAACTTGATAAAGACTTACGTAAAGCAGAAGGATGGGGAAGGAGAAGATGAAAGATTTGGAACCTGGATGCTTTCACTATGACTAATATTACTTACATTATACTAGGCTAAGGGGGTACTTGTATGATTTGGTTGTGCTGGAATACTGATTAATGTTTTGAACTGCTTTAGAATAGTGTCATTCATTAGGGGATGAGTATGTCTTCTTATTATTATTAAAATATGCAATTTAATTCACGACATTGTCAAGGGTGTGAAGCCATTAAGTTTAATTAACTTCTAAGATAAGAGCATACCTGTCAAATGTACTTGAGTTTGCAAAAAGTCCATGATTTTTTCTCGTCTTTTTGCCCTGTCCTTTTGTAAAGCTTTTCATTTTTTGGTAAATTACCAAGGGTTTCTCAGTTAATAATGTCAGTTATTAAAGTTTCATACTTCTTATTGTTCAAAAAATGTGTGTTGATGCAACACATGTTGTTCTATTAGTTTTAAATGAATTATAGTAATATTTAAAAATTGTTCCCTTTTTGGGCACCTTTGTCCCCCCCCCCCACCATTTTTGACTTTGTCTAGAATTTCTCAGCAAAGAAGTCGAAAGCTATGGTTAAGAGCATATATTTTTAATTTCAAGATTATATTTCTCTTTAGTGAGTTATAGAAATTACGGTTGTCTGGATTATCAGCTGCTTTCTGTATTTCCCAGATTTGTTTCTCTTTTTATCAAAATTCTGACTACAGTGCTGATCCATGAGCATCACTAGCCTTTTAATATTTTTGTCTAATGAGGGAAGTGTTTGCTCATGTTGGTTACAGCAATCATATTACATATTAGTAATGTTTCTGATGAATTGTTAGAATGATAGAACATTGAACAGTCAGTGTTGTAAAGGGTGTTGAAAAAATTATTTGTTTCTGAAATATTTCTTTAGGAGTTAATAGCTGGAGAAAATAATGAGGTCTTTCAAGCTATGATTGACAATTATGTGTAGATGGTCATTGAAAGAAGTACATTAATGGATCTGGTCATGTAGGGAATGTCGGTTATAAAAAAGGTGAAGTAGAGAGGCTTTGCCTGTAGAGGGTTAGGTATAGCAGGGACTGTGACTATTCAATAGGTTCATAGGTTCATAGGTGTGTACTAGGCTAATGGCCCTGGAGCCTTTACAAGCCTAGCCCATAGGATTGCCCTGGCATCGTGCCACCCAACTTTAGTTCCTAGTGCCTCTGTCAAGTAGAGGCACTGGAGTGATCCCTGGGGTGAGTTTTCTATTTCCCATTCTCTCATCAAGATTTCTCTTGAAGAGGGCCAGTCAGGTGCTCTGCTTGACATGTATGGAAGTCTATTCCATAGCATGGGCAGTTTCTGGGTTATGAACCTGTCCCTCCAGCATGTTTTGTTGATTGTGGTAATGAGGTTGAGGTCTCTGGAGCGTGTGGTGCAGAGTTATTGGGATTTCTTTAAATGTAGCATTTCTAACAGAGCTAGGTCAGACATGGCTTTGTAAGTCAAGCAGAGATCGCCTCTAAATAGGCGATATGAGACAGAGAATAGTTGTGGAGTTTTTTTACTCTGTCCATATAGGACAAGTGTTTAAGGTCTAGGATCCTCTTTGTGAGGTACTTTTGAGGCCTCTCCAGTTGTTGCAGGTGTCTAATGAGGTACATGCCAAATGGGGCATTGTACTCGATGACTGGCCTAATGAGGGAAGAGTAGAGGGAGACAATGACCTCTTTCTTCCTGGATGCAAAACCCTTAGTAATGAGATGTGCCACAGAGAAGGACTTTCTGACCACAGTGGCAATGTGGTGGTCAAAAGAGAGGTTGTTGTCAACCTGTGTTCCCAGATCTCTTACAACACCTTCTGTGTTCAGTGGACTACCATCAATGTGGTAATTCAAGGGAACCGGGTTTTTCCCAAAGGGGATGAAGACACATTTTTGGCATTGAGCTTAAGGCCATGGTTCTGACACCAGTTGTTGGTCTCATTGAGGCCTTTCTGTAGGATGTCAACATCACTTGGGGAGTTAATAATAGCTCCCAACATGCAATCATCTGTGAACTTTGTCAGCCAGAGTCCCTTTGTGTTGGCCTGGACTTCAGAGAAGTAGATACCAAACAGGAGAGGACCCAGGACCGAACCCTGTGGGACTCCACTCATGACTGGTCGGCAGTCTGAATTGGAGTCAGCTACTTTCACACTGTGGGTTCTATCTGTGAGCCAGTTTGCAACCCACCTAGTGATATAGGGGTTGATGCCTACCTTAGTAAGTTTTTCTATGATTCCTGAGTGGGGAATGGTATCAAAGGCCTTGGCCAGATTAAGGTAGGCTGTATGAACCACCTTACCTTCATCCACAGCTCTGCTGACTGACTCAAAGAAGTCGACCAAGTTGAGCAGGCATGATCTACCCTTCACAAAACCAAACTGTGAGTTGTTTTGTGAAAGGAAATGTGCTACTTTTTTTTTTTGAGTCCAATCCCATCTATACTAAAGTCTCCCATAATGATTACTCTGTGTGATTTGTTAGTCTTAGGACATCATTGAGGGTATTTTCAAAGACTGTTACAGTAGAATAGGTGGGGAGTATATATCACAGATAGCAGTGGTTTAACTTTATATTTGATACCACTTGTTAGAAATAATAGGACACATTTGGTAAAATGCTCATTTCTGAAAGCACTTTGGCTGATTAATGTAGTTGAGAATTTAGCTGTTTTTTGCAATGAGTATCAACACACCTCAACCTGCTTTAGAAACTGAATGGTTATTAAAGAAATATGATAACTGTTGTATAAGAAGGAAGAGGAAGAGGAACAGATGTGATTCGTAAGACAAGTCTCATAAATTGCTAGTAAGTTGACATTTTTATCAAGGATCCAGGATTCAAGTTTATCTAAGATGTGCCATGCTGGTGGGGCCTACTACAAGTGCGAGTGTACCATAAGCTCACAATACACTTTCTTGCTGCCCCTATTGGTAAATGCCTTAACTCCCACCACCCCGATTCCCATGCACTACCAGTAATCTAGCTAACCCTCTCAGCACCCTGACCCTAACCCTAAATAAAACTCCCAATCATTGCCTGAACCTAAAATCTCCCTCCCCTCCCATACCTAATCCTAACTCTGAGCTAGCTCCTGGTGGCTCCCTGTTTTGCAGAGAGGTGGGAAAAGCCTCAAAGCTGACTGGTATGCTAAGTGGGTGTGGGCAGCTGTATGTTTGTGGGGAGGGCAAGTGTGCCTTTGTAAATGTGGTGTGAATTTTATGCATTGTGAAATGGAGAGATTAAGAATAAAATTGTGTTCAATGTAGTCCCTAGCGATTTCTTCACTGCTTGATTGAGACATGCACATTGCTCAGTGTTTGTCAGTACATTGTTTGAGTGCCCCGTTTGGAGTATGGTATCA
Source organism: Protopterus annectens (assembly GCF_019279795.1). NCBI lineage: Eukaryota > Metazoa > Chordata > Ceratodontiformes > Protopteridae > Protopterus > Protopterus annectens. The sequence continues at coordinate 983,690,736 of NC_056739.1, read as the reverse complement.
CTGCCACAGCTACTGGTACTGTGTTGATACATGTGTGTTCTGAAGTATGTACATGCCTGTCTGATTTGGGACAGATGAGTAGGAGTGTTGGATCTCTTATCAGCATACCCCACAAGTGTCACTAATTTGGTTTATACTTTTGCTCAGCCATATTACAATCCATAATTCTTTTTGAAATATGTGTTGGATTTGCATGAACAAATAATGACATTCATTGCAATAAGGACTTTTTTTTTCTTCAGAAAATGAATGCTAATTTATGTAGTCTTATTTTGTTAGCTTACTAAATCAGTAGTATTGCTATTTTCAGAAGTATCTGATTTGGAAGCTTTCTCCAGGAATCTGTTTCTGAGAGGATGAGAGATATAATACAAGTATACAACTAAGACAAACTACATAAAACAATAGTAACAAAGTACTGGGTCATATCAGACGCTTGGGAGGTCATTGTTAACAAGAAACAGAGAACTGCTTCATTGTCATGTAAAACTTGGCACTGAATACCATAGTCCAGGTTATGCTAGAACAGAGTAACTATGCAAAGACAACCACATGAGCAGCCAGAATGCAATTCAAATTTAATATATTTTACTGTGCACATTTTAACAAACTGATAGATTGACTTAAACACTGGATTGATATGTGTGCTTTTTTTGAGAAATAATTCCTGGGAAATGCTATTCAGAAGTGAAAGATGTATATGAACAGTTTTAGTGGCACACCAGGCTGTGATTTGTTTGATGTCTACTGTCATGCAAAGTTGACTAGTTGAATCTAGTCAAGCTGGAAATGTGAGACTCTAGCTCATTGAAGGAGGGGAGATGGGAGGAGTAACTTGACCAGAAAATGAAACTTGCAAAATTGCTCTTTGTAAAAAAAAGTATTTTTTCTCTCAGTAATTTGTTGACACATTTGTAAGCTTCTTTCAGATAATGTGCTGTACATCAGTAGGAACAACATTTGTAAAACTCAGCACAGACCAGTCAATAACACATGATCCATACTATCAGACTTGATGGGTTTCTTTCTCAGGGGTTCCATTCTAAATGAACAGAACTGTAGTCTGACAACAAATGGCAGGGCTACTTATTCCCATAATCTCTGCTCTCAAGGTGCATTAGGGGACAGATTTTGCTTTCCAAGGGTATCAGAATATCTACCCCATAAGGGCAGAAAAAGATAAAAAAATAAAATTAGGAATGTATACTTATTTTGCTGCAGGCACCTTTGGGAGGTGCAGTAATTCATGGCAAGTTAATATATATATATATATATATATATATATATATATATATATATATATATATATATATATATATATGTGTGTGTGTGTGTGTGTGTGTGTGTGTGTGTGTTTTCATCATTTGCCATAGTGGTCCTGTTAGTACAGTGGCTATTTCTTCTGCCCAGGCAGTCAGTTGAAGAAGATTGATGTCAGGATGTGTCAAACATCCCTGTTCTTGTGTGAGTACATCCATTCTGTGAGTAAGCTTGTGGTAATTGCCCCTGACCATTTCCAAAAGAAGGGAGAACAACAGTTGGCTAGGCTAGAAGGGAGTTACCACAATGATCTTGGGGAATTCCTTCTGAATCTTTGGAAGAACCCTGGATATTAGTGGAAAGGCATACAGGAACATTCCTGTCCAAAGAAATAACATCAGGTCTTCTTGCATGAAGTCATGGAACAGAATTTTACCAGTTGATTATTCAGAGAGGAGTCAAATAGCTCTACTTGAGGAACTCCCCACAGATGGATCAAATCTTGGAAGACCCCCAGATCTAGTTTCCATTTGTGAAGGTCTTCCCTGGTCCAGTTTGTCTGCCACACAATTTTGATCTGACAAAATGCAGGATGCCTGCAGAGTGATATTGTGCTGTGAAGCTATATCCCAAGCTAACATGACTAGTCTGCAAAGGGGATATGACCTGGTTCCTCCTTTCTTCTTGATGTACCACATCACTGTGGTATAGTCTTTGACCACTTGAAGAGGTCTGGGGGACCAACAGTGATTCAGAGAATTGACTGCCTTGATCAGGGCAAGCATCTCCTTAATATTTATGTGCTTGCATATGTCCCTGGTTTCCCATACCCCCTGCACTTTTATCTCTCCTGAAACTGCTCCCTATGCAAAGTCTGAAGCATCTGTGGTGACTTGCTGCTTTGGAGCAAGGAGGGAAAGGGAGAAGGGGAGACCTTGATTTAAGGATACCTGTTGTCTCCACTAAGCAATTTCTCTTCTGGCAAACCCCAGTACTGGGATCCGAAAAAATAAAGGGTGTTGAAAAAGGGACAGTGGTATCTGAAATCTCTTTGGTCTCAGCATCATGTAGAGTCTTGCCAGAGGTATCATGAGAATCATAAATGCCATGAGACCAAACATCCCGGGGTATTTCCTTGCAGTGAACTTAGGTGTCTAGCTACATCCCAGAAACGCAATCCTGTGTGAGGGAATCAGAAAAGACTTTTGAATGTTCTCTTGGAATCCTAGATTGTGCAGGAGCTCTCTCACCCAAGAGAGAGATTCCTGAAATCTTGAAAAAGACTCTGTAAAGATAAGCAAGTCATCTAAAATACAGAAAGTGTGGATAACCTGTAGCCTGCAATGAGCTATAACTGGAGCTAGACACTTTGTGAACATACTGCTCAACTGTCCAGATTTTCACAGAATGTCCAGATTTTTGCCTTGAATTTTTGGTTTGTTCCTCATAAAATATGTGGTTTTCTTGCAAATCACTGGGGTGATCTGCAGACTGAAGTCACTAAATAATGACATACATTTGTGTTTCAGACTTCAAATCCTTCAGAAAATGTATATAAACAGAAACCCTGCTACTCTAGCAACTTTCTAAGTTTATAAGAGGAATATTTAAAATCTGTCCCTATTTCTGGGCCTTTGTTCTCCCCATTTTGCCAGGCTTTGTCCAGATTTCGTGCACTAAGAGGTTGAGAAGTATGTTTGTGAACACTCATGGTGTGTGCAGTGGGTAGTCCAGTGGCTAAGGCAGAGAACTGATAATATGATCTAGACACACAAAACCTTAAGAAATAGCTGAAGTCTGAATGAATAGGAATGTGATGACAAGCATCTTTTAAGTCTACTGTTACCAGGAAACAGGCTGTGAAGTGACAATTTGAATTTGGGCACCATCACAAACAGATTAAGGAAATAAAGATCCAGAACTGGTAACCAACTGTTTTCTTTCTTTGGGACTAAGAGAATTTCATACTTCTCATCTGTATATATTTTTGCCTCATATTTTTGGTCTATTTCTCATAAAATTGTTTTTTTTTCTGGCAAGTGATTAGCAAATTATTGAGAACTGAATTCAGAAAATAATGATAGACATTCAAGATTCAGAATTCATACCCTTCAGAAAATTCATGTTAATGCAAAAATCTGTTATTACATCAACCATTTTTTTAAGTTTGTAAGAGCATTATTTAAAAATTGTCCCTATTTTGGGGACTTTGCCCCCCCCCCATTATTTATGGCTTTGTCCAGATTCCTTGCTCTAAGAATTATAAGTTATGTACTCATCATAACTAGGCATCTATGTTGTCCATTTTCATTTTTCCTCACTTATGGGTTCAGATCCGACTCAGCCACATTTACCAGACCTCGGATCCAACTCTCAAGCTCCTCCTTCTGCTCACAATACCCTACTCCATCCCTATTGTCTCAGATTGAGTTTGCTGCTCTATTTCCCAGTAGCAGAAGATAAACAGATACAGCCTTATAGAAAAGAACAGGGTTAAAACCTGGAACTGTAGGTTCCAAACACAGTCCAAAAGGTTTTTCCAGAAGAACAATGGCTGGGGAATGGATATGAGGGGAGTTGAGGAAGAATGAAAATGGACAACACAGATGCCTAGTTATAGTGAGTACATAACTTATAAATGTGATGCTGTCCCTTTCATCCTTCCTCACTTAGGGGACAGAGTCCCCAGGTATGTTGACCATGGGCAGCCCTCATGGAAGGATATTCCGGAGTACTGCCAAACCAAAGGACGCTCTATTTCTAGATGTGATGTCCAATTTTTAATGTGAAATAAAGGTATGAGTCTTGAACCATGTAGCTGCTGCACAAATGTCATCAGTAGACGTTATTGACCAAAAAGCAGAAAAAGTAGCCCTACATCTAGTTAAGTGAGCTTGGGGAGGTTTTGGTAAAGTCATACCCTTTGGAGACTACATCCATGTCAAACAGTCTGCAATCCATTTAGCTACAGTAATTTTAAAATCTGCCTGACATAGGAGATTCACAGAGAAAGATACAAAAAGCTGGTCTTACTTTCTAAACTGTTTTGTTCTATGAAGGTAAAAACATAGTTGTCTGTGTACATCAAAAAAGTGTAGCATGCACTCTCCTTTATTGGTAAAATTTGGAAAGAAAACTGGCACGTGAATGGATTGGTTGATGTTGTTTTCTGAAGCTACCTTAAATAAAAAAAGAAGGGTTAGTCCAAAGAGAAACCCTATCTTTGTGAAAAACAATGTAAGGAGTTTTTGCTGAAACCACCTCGAGCTCAGAAATTATTTTTGCTGAAGTTATGGCTACCAAGAAAACCGTCTTTCATGATAGAAATTTTAGATCATATTTGTCTGATGGTTCAAAGGGTTTTTATGTTAATCCTTCAAGTACCACAATATGATCCAAGACAGTGAGGGATCTTTTATCAGAGGCCTCAGCAGAAAAATATCTTTCATAAAAGCTTTACACAATTTAGAGGAAGCCAAGAAATATGATTTATTCCCCATGTAGAAATTTGAAATTGCTGCCAACTGAAGTTTAATGGTAGAGAAACTAGCCCCATTTTTGAAACGACTTGTCAGAAAATGAAGAATAGGTGAAACTGGTGCAGAAAAAGGATCAATGTCCTTTATCTGATGCCCAGATAGAGAACCTTTTCCATTTACTTTTATAAACTTTTTTAGTAGAAACCTTCTGAGAAGCCAAAATAATGTTATGAACTGGGGAAGACAGCCTGGACTGTCTATCACTGGAAGTGGAGAAACCATGTGGTCAGTTTGAGAGCCTGAATGTTGGGGTGTTGAATCCCCAACGAGTGAGAGAGGAGGTCCTGAGTAGGCTCCAGTATCCATGGAGGATGATGAAGATGAGACTGTAGAAATGCAATACTTGCCTAGGCCAAAAGGGGGCAATGAGGATTACTGAGCTCTTCAGCCTGCTTGCTTTCTGCAAAAATTTTGGAATCAGGGGAAGTGGAGGATAAGCATAAAGGAGACACAAGGGCCAAGCTTCAAGAAGAGCATCTCTCGGTAACTCGCCCTAAGAGGGGATCAGAGCAAAGTACTTGCTACACTTCTTGTTGAGAGGAGTAGCAAATGGGGCCAACTTTGCTAAGAACTAATGCCTGAAGATAATATTCGCTACCGACTGATTGAGTGACCACTCATGAGGCATCAGAATGGATCTGCTTAGTTTGTTTGCAAGCATGTTGGTTTTCACCTAGGATGTGCAACTCAGTTATAAAGCAGTCTGATGATATTGCTCATTCCCAAACCCTCATGGCCTCTCTGCAAAGGGGTAAGATCAGGTTCCTACCAGACTACAGACATGCTGTCAGTCTGAGCTGCAATAGTGCCCAAGAGAAGAGCATCCTGAAATGCCTACAATGCTAAAAGGCCAACTCTCATTTCTAGGACATTGATATGCAATTTGGTCTGTTGGAGGGACCATATGCCTTGGACAGTTCTTCCCAAGAAATCCCCCCCCCCCGCCCACTCCGGTTGAAAAGCATCCATGGTCATTGTGGCTACTGGGTTCAGTGGAACAAAGGGTCTGCCCAGAAAATGATTGTCTGATTGTATCCACCAGCAAATGTGTTGCTTGCAAATTGGGATGAGTTTTACTTGAAAAGTCAAGGGTTGATACAGAATGGACCACTGTTCAGCTTGAGTCCACTGGAGAATCCACATAAAGAAGCATGCAAGAAAAAGTAGTATTATGCCAGCTGACATAGACCCAAGTACTTGAATCACTAACCTTGCTGGGGGGGGGGGGGGGGGATAAATGGGAAAGAATAGCCTGAACCTGGTTTCTGATAGAAGTAATGTGGTGGACAGGCAAAGATGCTATCTGTGTCAATGTGTTCAAAACCATTCCAGTGAATTCCAGACTCTGAAATAATGCAAGTTGTGACTTGGCAAAATTATAGCATAATGCCCAAAGTGTCACAAATCTGGAGCAAATAGTCTCTGTCATGTTGAAGATGATGCTTGGATGGGGCAGTTAGGAGCCAGTCATCTAGATATGGAAACACCTGGAATTCCTTCATTCTCAACTGAGCTACGACTACTACAGTGCATTTGGTGAACACCCTGGGGACTGCAGTGAGTCCAAAGGGCAGAGCTTTAAATTGGTAATGACTGCCTCCCAGCCAAAAGTGGAGATGTCTTCTGGATCATCTGTCTATTTTGATATGGTAGCACACGTTCTGAAGATCTACAGAGCACATCAAATCATCCTTTTGCAAATAAGGCAGGATGGACTGAACTGTGACCATTTGGAACTTCGCTTTCTTTGCATACTGGTTCAATTTGCTTAGATCCAAAATGGGTCTGAGGTCCCTGTTTTCTTTGGCACTAAAGAAATGTGAATAGGTTCCAAATCTTACCTGGTCAGGTGGGACATTCTCAATGAATCTTTTGTCTAGCAGTTTTTGTATTTCTTGTGCTGCAGCCTTTCTCTGACTGGGTGGAATATTGGGAAGTCACTTTCTTTGACAATGAGGAAGAAGGGAAAATGGTATGTAATTACCTTTAGATATTATTCTTAGCATCCATAAATGTCTTGTGATGTTTGTCCAGGGGTCAAGGTACAAAGAGAGATGACTTCTGACTACCTCCAGAGCTGGACAATCAGGCAGCACTTCAGGAGCACTGATAGGGCCTGTCTGAAAAAGAATATCTAAAACCCTGGTTCTGCAGGCCTTTTCTGCCTCTGGGTGATGTCTGTCATTAAAATTTCCTCCTCTGCCTCTGCAGGAATTCTCTCCACGTATATCATGAAAAGGTCCCTGAGATTTACAGAACCACATTTTCTTACTGCCTCTCTGATTCCTGGAGAAGGTTCTGTGAGGTATAGAAAACTTGATTCCTAAGGTAGACAGGGTATTTCCATCTTTTTCTCTGTGGGTAAGTGTATCCTTTACCAATGGTCCAAGCAAGGAAGTGCCATTGAATGGGATGTTAATAAAAGATGTCTTAAAAGGCTCTGCAAAGTCACATAGCCACATCCAGGCATGTTACTTTATAGTGATGCCTGAACTGGCTGCTCATGAAGTACCTTCAGCTGTGTGAGAGATTAACCTGATTGAAGCATTTGATATAGATCTTAAGCAACCTCAGAGTAAAAGTAGCTGAAGTGAACACTTACTTTCCAAATCTGTCCAAAGCTTTGGACTCTCTGTTAGGTGGATGAACAGAAGGAATTTGCTCTTCTATCTCTTTCTTAGTGGCTGCTGTGACCAGCATAGCATCAACCGGGACTCCTATGCTCCAGTGGGGTCTGTCTGCAGGTGGTGCGTAAAGCTTGTCAGGGCACTTGGGGTTAGGGTCAAAAGTATCTGGCTCCTTCCATGCCCAGCAGGAAACCAGATCAACAAGCTCATCCATTGGGAGGGTACCCAAGATGTAGACGGACCAGAACCAAAAGCCTCCAAGAACACCGATTCTTCAGGAGATGGGGTTTGGGATGACCAGACACCTTTCTGCTTCAGGATCTCTAGAATATTTCCAAAGGAGATGTCATCAGTGGTGATTTGGGGGGATCCCTTTCCTTCATCAAACTTGGCGTCTTCTGTGAAAAACTCCACAGGGGAGTCTATGAGTTTCCTTTTACATGTCTTACTCTGGGGAACCTCAACAGTGGGATGTTCTAGAGAGGTGTCAAAAGAGAGGGGAATTTCCTCTACTGAACTGGCTGGAGACTCATTGGAACTGGCAGTCCCTGTGGAATAGGTCTGATTGACTCAGTGCTCAGAGTCAATGACAGTAAGGGGGTATGATCCAAATTATGAGAAGACTGTTCTCTTTGGAAAGAAAGAGCCCTTTCCACCAACTCAAAGGCCGAGAGACTGGGAGAAGCCCTGACTCACTCCCTCAGAGCCAAAGGTCCAAGAAAGTAGATCACGGCCACCCCCCTCTCCCAGGCATATCTCTCAACCTGGAAACATCAAAAATCTGGACAAAGGCCCATGACAAATAGGTACAAATCTGTACACTGATTAACATAACATTTGCATGCATAATTATGTAACCCTGCCCACTCTGCCAAAGGAGGACAATACATGTCACCACATGTGTAAATAAATGTTTTAACTTAAAAGAATAACTGATTATTTTGTGCAATGATTTTACCATGGCTATAATGTAGAAGGACTTGGTCTCAAGACTGCTAGAATTCTGTATACATATGACTGCTCAAACAATATATACATATTCGATGTTTAGAAAATTGTTTTGCGGATTCATGGCACATACACAAATTTTGAGATTTCATACATGCTCGAGTTGTTTGCAAAGTTACAAATTGCAGTGTTTTGTTCTCCTTTTATTGTGTTTGTTTAACTAGACCTTTATTTTTAACGTAGAGCTAGAGCTTTTCACTTTTTTAGAAACTGAAAGATATGCCAAGTGAAACTTCAATTCAGCATACAGCGATAACGACGTACAATCTATCACTCCAGTGTTTTTGTTATAAGGGGACTTATCGAGGTTTGAAAGGCAAACCTCGAATGTTGGACAGCTGTAACATCATGTCAACAGGTTGTTATACAGCAGTGGGGACTTCAGTGAAAAGAAGCTGTAGCTAAATAACACACACAAATACACACACCTCGTAACGTACTACATTAAAGTTAAACAGTGAATCTTCTGTTCAGCTGCCATTTCTGTTAAGTTAAACAGTGATGCCTTGTAAAGTAAAATTCAAACATACCCCCATAAAAGTAATCTCCAAGTCAGTTAACACAGTATGTCTGCTGTTAAAGTTGCAGTGATGCCTCGGCTGTTAAAGTTAAACAGTGATTCATGCCTCGTAAAGTAATCTCCAAGTCAGGTCAGTTAAATGCATTAAAGTTAAACAGTGATGCCTTCTGCTCACATGCCGTTTCTGTTAAGTTAGTTAAACAGTGATGCCTTCATAAAATGCAGTAACAATACGCTTGACTGAAGTTCACCTGCCGTTTCTGTTAAAGGATGACAACAGGATATTAAAGCAGATTGCTCAACCTGCTGTCTCTTTTAGTCCCCATTGTTTGATACAGCCACAAAAAATCATCGCTGCAGCTTTAAAAAGTAATGCAGTCAACTGTTTTACCTCCCAGGCTTCCTATCTTTCTGTACTGTTTTACTTTCACTTTGCAAAACAAGTTGAAAATCCCTAGCTGACTCTTAAATGATGATGTCACATCTGCCAGAGCTCTTGCTGTAGTTACCCGGATGTTTCCTCCCCCAAAGTGATGTAAGCGCTGCCTGATTTGCATGCTCTATAGAAGAGCCAGTGAACCTCCCAAATTGTGATGTCAGAGCTGCCTTGCCCAGCCCACTCTTAACCTAATATTACTGGGTATATGTTGTGTGGAACTCCTTTTCTGTGTAAATGTACCCTGTCGACTGCATTTATCTGAGGGATTTGAGGAAAGTTCGCATTGCCTACATCTTCTCCATCTTTTGTGTGTGTGTGTGTGTGTGTGTGTGTGTGTGTGTGTGTGTGTGTGTGTGTGTGTGTGTGTGTGTGTGTGTGTGAATCCATGCAGGGGGGCCGGTGTGTCTGTGAATGGCAGGGGGGCTGGTGTGTGTATGTTCCATTCCTGGAAATATTACAGCAAAAATGTCAAACTAATATCAATTTTCTGAAAAGCCCTACTGATGTGACAAAGCACAGTGAGGAAGTACAGGTGAAAGTGCAGTAACAGCTGCATAGTTTTAAAAATGACCATGCATAGACATTAATTGCATTTTTTTTACATAGGAAGCAGATGTTTGTTACAATTAATAGAGAACACTACATAAGATTACATGAAGTATGACAGACTGTAATTTTCTTAAATTACCACTTAAAAAAAACATGCAACTGCTGTCATGCAAGTCCTTGAAGTATATATTTTTTATAGTCTATCATTTGTTAGCTATTTAACCACAGTGTAAGGAAAAAACTGGGAGTCTGGTTTGCAAAGAAGTGATTTTTCCCAGTGCTATAGAGCTTGGATCTGAATTTGACAGGAGGAGTGCAACAAAAAAGTGTCCAACTGTAAGGAAGGAAAGGCTGTGAGAAGCAAACAGTACATTAGTCTGGTCACCTGCTATGAGCTGTCAATTACATGCAGATAATGGGTCAAATTACCCCTAGCTCTTTGACAGGTAGGGAAGGTAGGTGTGAAGGGGAAGAGGACTTACCTTGAAGAACTAGATTTCTTTTGTCAAGCCTAAATTCAAGTTAGCATTTCTAAGAAGAAACAGCAATAAAATGCACTTTTCAGTTCTGTTCTGTGGCATTTGCACTGCTTGGGTTTGAAGTAGTCATTGAAAAAGGATAAAATGTTAACCAAAACTAGGTGTTTTCAACACAGCAGTGAATGCCTGTAAATGAGTGCAGTGACAGGAGCTCTAGGGAAATAGTAGCAGATGTGATGCAATTTTTTTGAGACGAACAATGCATACTGGGATACATAGAGGCAGAGTAAACTTTTGGAATTCCTTCAATATGCCAGACCCCATGTGGCCAGACTCAGAAATTATGTATAAAAATATTTAAAAACCTGTAAATAGTCCCAGAGTGGTGTTAAAATGTAGGAAACACCAAACCATGATGAAATAAACATGTTTTTTGAGTCTGAGGGCACAGTTGTCCTTTAAGTTAAACAGTGAATGTGATGCCATCATTAAAATGTAGCAACAACTTAACTGCCTCGTAAAGTAAAAGTAATCTCCAAGTCAGTTAAATGCATTAAAATGCAGCGACAATACACTTGACTTACTGCGTTTCTCGCAGAAGAATTCAAATGCTCACAACCACCCCCTCAGACTCCCATTAAGTAATTCAAAGTTAGATGTCTGGTTAAAGTTAAAAAATGATGCATAATGCCTACTGTTCACTGATGTCTTGTAAAGTAAAAAGTAATCTCCAAGTCAGTTAAATGCATTAAAATACAGCAACAATACACTGACTTACTGAGCCGAGGAAAGACAGATTGCCTGAATAAACAAACACGTGGACTGATATAATGAATGGCTCAGCATTCTGAGAAGCTGACATCAAGTGCGCCCTGCACGTGATGATATCAGGCACAAATATGTCAAAAAAAAAGTTTTAAAAAAACCCTGGAAAATTCGGAAATTAAAGGGGCCAGTCAGGAATTCATGACACCCCAATATTTTGCCTTCAAAACCAGTATTTACCAAAGAACTCAGTATGGTTGAGAGGTATGCCCCCAGTTCCGAGCCTCAAAAGGAGAATCGGATCTGAAATGTCTATGGCTAATGCTCATAAGTGAAGGGACAGATCCTATCCCCAATATTTTGCCCTCAAAACCTGTATTTACTGCAGAATTCAGTATGGTGAGAGGTATGCCCCCAGGTCCGAGCCTCAAAAGGAGAATCGGATATGAAATGTCTATGGCTAAAGCTTGTAAGTGAAGGGACAGATCCTACAAGAAAGGAGCTGAACCCAACCCCTCAGATCTGACACTGACACTTTAGGCTCCCAGACCCAGTCTGATCCGAGGGTATCAGAGCAAAACCAGTCAGGGAAACAGAGTGGAGGAAGAAACCTTACTTAGATCTGATGCCAAACCTCTCAGAGATATTTTTTATTTTATTTATTTTATTTTACATTTGTTGACCAGGAAAGTCCGACTAGGCTCCAGAGAGCCTGTTTTCAGCGAAGGCCCGGGGAGAAATGCTCCAGATGCATGTCTTTAGAATGTGGGAGGAAACTGGAGCACCCAGAGGAAACCCATGCAAGCACAGGGAGAACATGCAAACTCCACACAGAAGGCACCCCAGCCGAGAATCAAACCAGAGAACCTCTTGCTGTGAGGCGACAACTTTAACAGCTGCACCACTGCACCACCCATAAAAGCATTCATGGATCCTGGGGCTCTGAAACCACTGGACAGATTGGGGAAGGAGAAATAACAGTCTCAGATGTGACAGGCAAACTCATGGATCCAACAGAGGACAGAGCTTACAAGACCCCCATCTGGATTTGAGCTCTGAGGAAATTTTGCATAATCCTATCCAGATCTGCTTCTGGAGGACCTGGAGGAAGTGGTGGGTGGAGGCCTGGAATGCTTCTTTGGTGTCTGGAGAAGCTGAGCAGGCAAAGTGGCAGAGACTGGCTTAATCACATATTCTGGTGTGGTACTCCTAGAATAAAACCCTTTCTCCATCTGGGAAGGACGAACTGGTTCTATCACTCCTTGGGACAGCATGTGATGAAGAACAGGTGGAAACAAAATAGTCTGATCTGCAAGATGAGGAATGACCCCCTAGAAAGGAGGAATTTCCTCCCACTGTCTTCTGTGACTTTGAAGAATGATTTTCAGAGCCCATTTGTCTGAAACAACCTGTTGCCAAAGAGAAAAATGGAGATTCAGACCTTCTGGAACAGAGGGCCCGGGTGAGAGAGAGTCACAAGGTCTTCTGTATAGTCACTCAGACTTGTTGGCGTATCCTTGGTTTGGGGAGGTTTGAGGCTTTTTTTGGCACTTTCTTGTCACTTCTTGAACTTCTGTTTATCTGAATTCTGTTGTGGCTATTTATTCTGTTGCTTGCTGAAACTGGATGATAAGAAAGAAAATTCCTTGAACAGTTTGGAAAAGGATGGCTGAAAAATCTTAGAGGTTCCCTGAATCAGCTTATCCTTTTCATTGCACTGTTTGATCACCTCTGCATCAGAGGGGACAAACACTAAATCTCTGTCCAATGGAGAATTTAAAATCTTATTTTTATCATCTGGAAGGTTCTGAGAATGCAGTTAAGCAAACCTGCTTAAAACCGTACCAGTGGCCATAGCTCTGAAAAAGTATCAGAGTCATACACACACACACTGCAAACAATGAGTAGTTATCTGTGCAATCAAAGAAACTTAGTTATTTAAAGCAGATTTTTCTTCACAAGAAGAAACTGTAGATAAAGCATTCCTCATACTTTCATATTACATCAGAATAAACTTTAACACATGAGCCTGACAATTTAAAATTCTGAAATTCAAAGTTGCAGAAGTATCTACTTTTTTCCCATCCTTATTAGAAAGAGTAAGATTAGAATTAACTAAGTGCTTAGCAGCAGAGGAGTTGACAAAAGCTATAGCCACTGGGTCAGGTTTGGGAACAGTGTATAAAAATTTAAAAGACTAAGATATCTTATATGTCCTATTTGCCTTATCATATCAGGAAAACTGCAGGCAGTAAGACACACATCCTCTATAGCAGACAGGACAGGAGGAATGGGTGCAGGGGCTAGAAAATCCTTCTGTAACAACTCATAGTATTTTTTTTATGGAATGATAAACCTCAGTGTTCTACCAATAAAAACAATGGGACATTCTAGCAATAATCTCAGAGAAAGAGAACCCCCCACAGGGAGAATCTGAGAGCTCTCCTCCGAGTCTGAATCAGAAATCTGAGGATAAAATCCTGAATCAGTCCCTGCATCATCCTGTTCAGATTCAGAATCTTGAATCTGTTTAGGAAAGGAGGCACCCTCTTTCTTTTTGCCAGAAACTACTCTACAAGAAATATTAATAGCCTGAATCAAACCAAGAGCCAGTCCCAGTAAACTACTTCTACCAAAAGAAATTTGAGGAGGAGTTGATACATGTTTGGTCTTCTATTTCTTTTTGACAGGAAAAATGGGCCAACTATGTAACTAAGGGCAGCCACTGCTTCTCCACTGATGGGCACAACATTCTCACACAACGGGAACTTTCCTTGTTCCCTCTCCTAGGACTGACAAGAGTGGTTCTCCCTAGCCTACTGAGGGGACCCCAACAGCCACAGAGAATGTGATTAACCCCTGGTCCATAGTGGCTGTAGGTTCTACACCAGAGGGATCCAAGGTAAAAGTTAAGTGTTCTGAGGTGCAACATTTGGCCACAGCAGAGTCACCCACCTGTGGCTGAGGCAAATTGCTAGCCTGTTGGGGTGGCAAAGGCCTTTTGCTTAACTTTTTTTTTTTTGTGGCTAGAAGAAGGACTGACCATGGGAGTGACGATCTGTTCCATGGTCAAGCTGAAAGCGGTGCTTCCATTCCAGGAAAAACAAGCACAAATGCCAATAAAACTACCAGTCCACCAAAGCTATTTTGTTTTTTCTGTCAAAATAAAAAATAAGAAGCCCTTTCAAACACTAAAGTAGCCACAAACTAAAATAAACACAATTAATCCACAGAAAATAGTTTATTAATTAGATAACACTACTTTTAAACTGACACAAATGGAGTGCTCCATTTAAAAGTACATTACAGTCTCGAGACAATCCATTAAAACACAACACTCCTACCTTTAAAATAACTTTCCTGAAGAGGAAAGGAATAAAACTTCAGCAAAGAATAAGAAGATGGAAGTTTTTTCCCCCAAAGGGAACTTATCTGCCCAGCTAAGAAAAGTAAAAGCCTGCCATTGATCCTCAAAATCCTCAGAGGAGTGTACTCTTCAGTGACAGTAAAGCTCTGAAGGGTTGTGTGTCCAAACTTGCCTTTTAGTCAGCTCAGCCAGTTGTTATATCCTTGGCAGGATATAACCCATATAGCTAAGGCTACTGCAGCAGTGATCAATATGACGAACATCAAAAGAGTGGGAATGCTGATAAAGAAGGGTACCACAACCCAGCTAGTTTATGAAGGATGGTCCCTATTTCAGCAGTTGCTTCCTGCAAAAAAAATGCTAAATATCCTAGGACTTTGGGAAAAGTAATGTTTTTCTCAGTTCCTATAATGCTAACATAAATTGTATTTGAAACACCTTGCTACCATATGCAACAACAGAAACAACTCAAACTATACTTGATTGAACTTCGACTTTGGCATAAAAGTGAAGTCCGCTCTTTTGCAATGGCTGCTTGCATTGTTTGCCCTGCAAAATCTTACATTTCTGTGAAGAATGCCCGATTCTGAGAGTTTCAAAAAGTAGTAACCCGGGGTGAAAATCACACTGCTACTAATTTTACTCTTATTCCATATCAGTACAAGATAATTAAATAATACTACTTGCAGTACATTTTACATAGGTAATGTATCCGTTTAACATTGAAGTATTAACTATAAGAAGCACTTCTTAAAGGTAGCATTGCAGGGATCTCTTGACAGTAGACAGGCTTCACTGAGTCCAGCTATAAAGACAAACTTAAAAAGGGGTAAATGAAGTGTTGAACTGCTAAAGGTATTGCAGAGGCAAAATCAATGTGGTTAAAGGCTGAGCAAGGATAATAGTAGGATGCCAGAAAGATTGGAATTAGCTTAACTTAAGATCTTGATCAATATGTAATGCAACACCTTACTGCAAGTATAATATCCAAAGAATTTCAACAGAGGGACTTTGCTCCCTTTTGGGTTAGCTTAAGACACTGAAATGTAGATTGAGGCATTTTGCAGACCTTCACTAAGCTCTGTTTTTCTATCTATATTACAAGGCATTACCGTTGTTCTAATTTCACGTGGGGGGTTCTAACCAGACCATGCATAAAACACAAAACTGTATAATTATCTGCAACTAAATCCTGTTTTAACTAAGAACTAGGGAGAAAATAACAGTAGCTGTACTTTCCAGCAGTTATGGAATTAAGTATGTCATAATTCTCCTTAGAAAAAAATATGTGTTCTCTCTTTTAGTGTAGTGGTACCTGTTATTACCAGATAAAATAAGTACTGCGAAACATGATTCATATGAAGAACCTAAGTTTAGTGTAAGCAAAATTCATAAATGCAGTTACATGGACATTATTGCAAGTTTGTTCATAAAATAAATCACACTGTTTCTATATAAATATTTATGTATACCCATTCATTAGCAGTACTTGTAGAAATTATCCACCTTTAATTAGCACCTTAAAACAGAGATAGATGCAGGTAAAAAATGTTAATTACACAACAAGCTTAAACTTGCAAGGTTGAGCAAGCTTAGCATTTAAAGTTTAAAAAAAAACAACTTTGCAAACAAGGTCCCCGGGATTCATGAAGCTCTGCGCAATCACGGTTTTAGCCTTGCTCCGAGCGTCCTCCTTACAGATGGTGCAGCAGCACCATATGAATATTTATGAAGGTGCACTGCCGCACCCTCGACATGCACAGGAAACGTGTGCGAATGCAGGGGCCGTGTTAAAGTGCTCTACGGAGGCTTAAACATACCCCCACAGTTGCACAACCTGCAATGCTTACTATTAGCGCCCACCTCTAATAGAAAGCAATTAATTCAGTGTCCGTGGATACTGAAATGTATGCTAAGCATACAAGAGTGTCCATGAACACTGAAATAAAATCAAAGTAGTAAACACACAAGCACATAGTGGAATGTTGAGCCCCTGTCCCTAGAACTATCACAATTAGATTCCCTGTGTCCCTATTTTACATTTGTATTGCTTCATTATTGAAAGTGTAAGCAAAGTGCAGCGTGTTTGCGCGTCGCTGCCCTCTGCTTAGCGTAGCTTACACATCAAAATCATCCAAAGAGAAAAAAACATGCAGAATCAACATTAATGTCAATACTGTAGTGGTTAGAGCATCCGCCTAACAAGCAGGCATTCACGGTTCGAGTCCCACTATAGCACATATCATTTTCCATGTGGAATGTGTATATGAACACATTTATACATCTTTTTGCTGTATAACCTACATAATAACATGTAAATGTGAACTGGAGTACTGCATGAAATGTTTAACTAATGTCATTTAATCAAAGTGGTAGTGTCATAATGAATAAGGCACTAGTAAGCAGGTGTAAGCACAGATAAGCAGTACTAAACATATATAAGTACCAGTAAGCAAGTCTAAGTGCGTTTGCGCGGGTGTAAGCAGTGCCCACACATATTAAGCTTAGTAGAAGCTAACTGAATTTTAGAAACTGTAATCGGAAGATAGCACAGCCTACCGTTGCGCAAACACGCACATACCCGCTCACAACTGCTTAAAAGTGCTTTAATCACTCTGTATCCAATGGCCTTTGTTCTGCCCAGCAACAAAATAAATGGCCTCTGCAAAGGTTAAACCCAGGACCCTGCACACCACAGTCAATGTGATTCACCACTAAGCCATGGCAGATATACATAAATCTGATGTTATCACAAACATATCGTCCAGCACAGTCATGCAACAGCATAGGAAATGTATATAATTATGTAGATGTATGTGCATGTGTATGTACAGATATATATATATATATATATATATATATATATATATATATATATATATATATATATATATATATGAAGAATGAACATCATGACAATAAGAAATCAACAGCAACCCCAGTATTATTTAGCGCTGTCAGCTTATGTCATATCAAGCTGGGCAGGGGTAAGCAAATCACTGCTACTCAAACCACAGGCAGGATACTACCAGTGGGAGCAACATTGTCGATCTGTTAAGTCTACTTTACAAACAATTACAGGGTAGTCCCTGGTGGGGTGAATTGCTAGGTTGTGTGGACTTCTGACCATTACACAAGCAAGGGCAGGTATGTTCAAGGACCAAATGGTGGGAAAGCCTGATGATACATAGGTTGAAACAACATACGTGTAGGGTCCCTAATGCTGGGGAGAGGGCAATGTGTGGAGGTGTGTTATGGCTGTGCTAGCAACTGAAGAATGGATGGTTTGTGTGTATGTCGAACTTGGGTGGGGTGGAGGAACATGGGTATGAAATTATGGATCCAGGCATGTCAGGGTTGGATGGCCTGGTTCTAATTGGACCACCTCGTGGAGGTCAGCGAGTTCGTTATAAGTATATATGCATAGACACATGCATACATCTATATGTAGAAGTACATTCCCTGTACCACATTCATTCCTTTTGCAGACATAAATAACATGAAAGTGCCCCTACAAACCTCGACAGTAGATAGAATAATAGGTTGTGCATAAAAGTGAAGGGACAAATCTGCAAAAACACAGAAGTATGTACTTTGTCTGAAGTCAGTGCTGTTCTCAAAAAATAAAATGTGAGAACTTTCTCACTATGAAATAGTGGAATCATTCCAGTGATCTGCCTGCTATGGCAACGCCAATCACTAAACCGGTCCTATTTGTAATATAATTTCGCTGAACTCATACATTACTAGCTTTCATGTGTAACGTGTGTGTTACCACATAGTCATAGTTATTAATTTATTGTAGTGTCTTGTTAACGAGAGTAATGATGTAATGAAGTATAGAGTCTAATTCTGAAATAAAGACATGTGTGTCCCAGGTGTGACAACCCAAAAATTGTGAATAGTGTCCTATTGGTCACTCATTTCACCAATGTTTGTGGACTAAAAGGTTGGGATGTCTGAGGATATGCGGAGTGAATCAACCCATGGGATGGGTCTACAGTAGTAGAGAGTGACCAATGTGTAGTGGAGTGGATACACAGTGTATCCAACTGGAGAATGGATGACTGCTGTGTCAGTGAAGTGTTGGGGTGGGTGTTTGGGGAATTAGGATCCATGGGTATATGGGTATATATGCAAATAAAGCAGCACAGCAATAGTGTAGTGGTTAGAGCATCCGCCTAATGAACAGACATTCCCAGTTCGAATCCCACTGCAGCACATACCATTTTCCATTGGTAATCTGTATATGAACATATTTTGACATCTGTCTGCTGTATGACCTGAATAATAACAATTAAAAGTGAACTGGAGTGAAGTGTCAGTGTCATAATGAATAAGGCACTAGTAAGCAGGTTTAAGCATAAATAAGCAGTAATAAGCATATATAAGCACCAGTAAGCGTGTTTAGGTGTGTTTGCATGGGGGTAAGCACTGCCTACACAGATTAAGCAAAGTAGAAGCTAAGTGAGTGTAAGAAACTATAACCGGAGTTTAGCATTGTTTAGCTCTGCTCAAACCCATGCACACCCGCTCACAACTGCTTTAAAGTGCCTTAATCAGTCTGTACCCAACGGCTCGTGGTCTGCCCAGCAACAAAATAAACAGCCTCTGCAAGGTTAGAACTCAGGACCCTGTACATCACAGTCACAGTTGTTAACCACCATGATAGCAATACATATAAAGGAGGTATCAGTAAACTAATCCTCATCACAGGGAAATCAAATCAAACATGTGAACTGAATCTATGTACAGTATAATGTTCTATAACCCATCACAGACCATAAATATGTGAATTGGAGTACTGCAGTAAACACAGAGTTCAGGTGTCACTGTAATAAAGTTTTGAAGTTCCCAGGACCCCATACAGTGTATGTACACATGAATCACGGATACCAGACACATATATAACCTGTAATGAATAAGACATCATTGACAAAAGGCAAATATAATGCTAGACAACCAATAAGCAATGCTAACTGCAGCACAGCCCAACTAAGTGATTGTAAGCAATGTGTAGGGAAGTCAATAAAATATGCCCACAGGTACACCTCTTTAAGCAGTGCCAACCTGACGTAAGCAGGTGTGCCCATAGCTTAGCCTTTTTGAAACTGGCCAATTACGGAAAAGTGCGGGAATCTGGCCCTACTTAAATCGAAGAGGTGGGAATGCGGCTCATAACTGGTTGTAGCATCCTCCTGCAGGCAGAATGGCTGCAGTGGGAGAAGGCACTCGCTTTAGAGCGCAGTGCTGGGGCATCCAGGAGTCTAAATTCATGGTATGGCTCCTGGTAAAGCACCATGACAGGAGACTACTGCAGGGCCAGTACCAGGGCTCGCAGTACAAAATGGAGGCCTGGGACAGTCTCCCCCATGACCTCACTAGTGCCACAGGTATCCCCCAGACTGGTGAGCAGGTCAGGCACCACCATGCAGACCTGAAGCGGCGGGGGGGGGGGGGGTCCTGGAACAGTGGATCCAGGAAGCAAGGCAGATGCAGAATGCCCCAGAACTGAGTAAGTACTCCTTCCACTATGTAGTTAATAATTGCCTAGTTTGTGTATACTGTGGATAGGTATGGCTAAATATCACTGTACTTCTCTGACAGCTGCAGATGAGCGTGCTGCGAACCAGCAAGCCAATGATGCTAGGCTGCAAAGGATAAATTGCGAGGCAGGTTAGTAAATAGCCTACATGTACTGTCATAACAAAAAATGTAAGAGCCTCAGAAAGTGTCGTACCAGTATACAGAACTGTGAAATATGCTGCGAATAAAGGTGTAACCCCTACATTGCTTCTGTTTACTCTGCAGTCATATTTTGTTGTACTGCTGCAGTTATTAGTTAGTACTGTTGTAGTAAGCAGTGTTACCCACACTGTGGTATGCAAATAAAATGTGTATGAAGTGCTGTATAACAATGCTGGAAGTGCAAACAGGTCAGTTATATTAGACAAAATACATTGCAAAGCCTCACAACAATTGCGTGATAGCATAGTGTGCAGTGATCTTAACTGTAATGCTTTTGTCACACACAGCAGTGCTTTGGATCCCAGGAGCGCTAGTAAGTTGTATGCATAATCATTCCACACAACTGCACTCAGTTTGTTAGAATGTTCAGAGAGAAAGCTGTATGCATATTTACACTTAACAACTGTACAGATTTTGCTAGAATGCTCATATAGAGAGTGGTATGCATATTCATACCCCTCAACTGTTCCAATCTGCCCAGTATGTCCTGATAAATGGCCCACACTACCTGCCTTTTGCCCTGTTCCCCTGACAAATTAGTGTGATAATCCAAGAAATGTAGGCAGCTGTTAATGACATATAACTGATAGTCAGACGTGTACATAGTCAGAGAATGTACATGCAAACATACCTGTCATCCCAGCATCTCACCCAAAGTGTATGAGAGCAGTCTCAAAACATGTTGCATTAACACCTGCATCTTGTCAAGCCTGTATGTAAGACACAGGTCCCGTACATACTAATCTACAAACATACCATTGTACAATATAATGCCATTGGGTAGTGTAATAATACATGTAAGGGACAGACTACTGCAGTGACTACGAATGTTGTGAAAACTACAAGGATATATTAGTTGTTAATTGAACTCTTTCTGTCTCTCACCCCTACCATATGTGCAAAAATAACCGATTTACACAACTCATTTGGTATGTCTGCACTCCTAACCTTTGCTGGGACATATTTCCTATTGGTTTATAAATATTCACATCTGTTTCTATGCATGTGCCATGCTAAAATACTCCCATATTGGTGGCATGTTGCCATCAATGAAACCTGCATGTTGTTGTAATGGCCACTGTTTACCCATATATGCATGTGTTCTCCCTGCTCTGCAGCTATTTTATATCTGGTGCCCCGGGTAATGGGAATACCTATGCATGCTGTTATATCTAATCATGAATGCTGTTGACTATTACTGACCCATATCTGCCTTAAACATG
Source organism: Protopterus annectens (assembly GCF_019279795.1). Lineage (NCBI taxonomy): Eukaryota > Metazoa > Chordata > Ceratodontiformes > Protopteridae > Protopterus > Protopterus annectens. Next base: position 983,669,212 of record NC_056739.1, on the reverse strand, counting down.
CTACAATATAGCTCGTATAGGAAGGCCGGTCCCAGCGGACCCACCTGTTCCACCTCAGCTGGCCATGGCACTGGGCACCAGCACATTTGGGGCCCAACCTGGGACCTCCTCATCCGTTGGCCCTGCACCACCTTCGGGTGGAACCACCGCAGGGATGGGACTTGGCCCCCCTGGGAGCGAGAGCAGACAGGAACCTGTCACCCGTGGTATGGTCCAGGCCACGGTGCATAGGGAGCTCGACAGGGAGATTTGAGACCACCTACGCCACCTTGAGGGCCGAGTGGTGCAACTAGAGGGTGAGCCTGTCCCTCCTACACAGCCCCCAGCACAGCCACCTTCTGGGCTGTAAAGGTGCAGTGGTGACTGCCCATGGGTGGGGACCTCAGTCCCACTGTATCCATTTGTGGGCTCATAGACTTGCAACTTCCAAACACCACTCCCCGTCCAAGGTGTCCCCCCACACGTGTCATATACTGCCTCTGTACGCATCTTGTTTGTCTTGTCTGTCATCCTACCCAACCTATCCTACCTGATCATACCTACTCTCCTTCCCCAACATCCCACTCTCACCTACAAATAAAAGAAAAAAGGGCAATCTGTTCCCGCAAAAAAAAAGCACGCCCCATACATAGCTGTCCATTTCGCACACATGTCCACTGGACACATGTAAACATTTTGAATTGGCATCACAACATACTATTGTTGTCCTCACCCCTCTCTCAGGGTTGTGAGTGTCCAAATGTACCGCCATATTTATTCCATATGCACAGCCGTTGCTGTAGAAGAAATGGACAGCTATGGACCTTCCCTACACCCTTCCTTCACATCTCTAGCTACCTTGCCTACTCTCTTTCCCTCTTTGTGCCCCTTTTTCACCACTTTCCTATCACCCCTTTTTTCTTTTCTTTTAAAGAAATTAGCGTGGGGTTAAGCGGGAGTAAGCACTTTTAGGCAGCAGTGAGCGGGTTTCAGCCTATTTGCACGGGGGTATGCACTGCCTACACAGGTTAAGCAATTAAGAAGGTAACTGAGTGTAAGGAACTGTAACCAAAAGTAACCACTGCTTACCGTTGCACAAACCCGCGCACACCCACTCACAACTACTTAAAGTGCCTTAATCACTCCGTATTTAATGGCCCTTGTTCACCCAGCAACAAAATAAACGGCCTCTGCAAGGCTCGAAACCAGGACCCTACACACCACAGCCAATGTGGTTTACCACTAAGCCATGGCAGATATAAAGACATCTGATGTTATCACAAACATATCATCCAGCACAGTCATTCAACAGTATAGGAAATGTATGTCATTATGTAGATGTATGTGTGTGTGTTTATGTCCAGATATATATACATACATATATATATATATATATATATATATATATATATATGTAGATATATCAAGAACAAACCACATGACAACAAAGCATTAAAAAAGAATGAAAAGGAAAACAGCAACTCCTGTATTATGTAGTGGTGTTGTCCTATGTAATATCAAGACTCCCTCAGACAGACATGTGTCATTAATACACGCAAACATTTGTACATTGCCCAAATACATTACTTTAAGCATTTTATTTACATTAACAAAACAGTTCCTGTCCAATCATAATGTGAGAACAGTACTCTTGCAAGGTACTGTGTGCAACATCATCATCATTAAAAAGTTAAATGGGGTAACCATAGAGGGACCGGTAGTGTTGTGTGTACACTGGGGTCGTCTGCATCACGTGTACCTGGAACCTTTAGGAGTCATGTGCATACCAGGATCGTGTGCCTGAGAGAGGGGTGAGGACAACAGTAGTATGTTGTGATGCAAATCAAAAAGGTTACATGTGTCCAGTGGACAAGTGTGTGAAATGGACAGTTATGTATGGGGCAAATGTTGTTCTGGGAACAGATTGGCCTTTTGTTTCCATTTGTGTAAGGTGAGAGTGGGATGTTGGGGAAGGAGAGTAGGTATGCTCATGGGAGGATAGGTTGGGTAGGATGACAGACAAGACAGCTTACAGGGGTGGTATATGACACATATGGGAGGGACACCTTGGATGGGGAGGGGTGTTTGGCAGTCACAAGCCCATGAGCCCCCAAATGGAAACAGTGGGACGGAGGTTGGGCAGCCACCACTGCATCTTCACAGCCCCAAAGGTGGCTGTGCTGGAGGCTGTCTAGGAGGGGCAGGATCACCCTCTAATTGTGCCACTCTGCCCTTGATCTGGCGTAGCTGGCCTCAAAACCCCTTATTGAGCTCCCTACACACCACGGCCTGGATCGTACGATGGCTGACAAGTTCCTGTCTGGACCAGCTCCTGGGGGGGGCAAGCCCCATCCTCATTGGTGGTTCCACCAGAAGGTGGAGGTCCAAGGCTGGGCCCCAGATGTGCTGGTGCCTGGTGCCATGGCCAGCTGAAGTGGGACAGGTGGTTCTGCCGGGACCTGCAATCCCACACAGCCTATGGTGTTGCAGTTCTAACACAGATAAGGCTTAGTAATAGTCAACAGCAGTCAGGATTACTGATAACAGCATGCATAGATATTACCATTAACCCAAGACAACAGACGTCATACATTTGCAGAGGGAGCACAACACATGCATATATACTGCATGACATCTGTCCAAAGCATGGATGACTTGTGACTGCAGCTATGAACAGTGGCCTATTATTGGCATGTCACTGTGATAACTTCAGACAGCGACTGTCATACCAATATTTCATGTGACGTATGTCCAATCAGGGATGCAATGTCAGTAACTCTCATCACTGTCACCGTGTACTGACTGCAATCCTCACACTATGCTTCTGCAGTTCACAGATGTGTGTTCTGTGAGTAACACAATAAACAAATGGTTCCACACACTGACCAGTCCACAGATGACCCTACAGATGGGGGTTTCCTCACAAACAGAGCACTGTGTTGTCAGTTATTAAAACATGCAGACTAGCCATTACCACACATAACCTGTTAAACTGGCAGTAGTCTGAATGAAGCACAGCTACACTTACATGCTGTAGTCATGTCTGGCACATCACCCTCCTGTCTTTAGGCTATTTTCCACAGTGTATGTTGTTTGAGGAATATCCAGATTTCATCTGTGATGCTGTTTGCCAAACACCAGATCCAGGTTCCACTCACAGCGACTGTCATGGGCAAACACCAATATGATGTTCCTAGATATTGTACTGTGTTTCCATGCAATTGGCTATGGGAATGTCACCACAGCTGTTCCACATGCAATCAGCTAGAGGAGGACTGCAATAGGTGCAGAGGCCATCACCTGATCATGACCATCACTTACAAAACACAAGCTGCTGCTGAGCAGGTGTACATCTCCACATCCACCAGAGAGCGTGTGGGAGGAACAGACAGAGACAAAGTACACCAGAGAAGGGCTAGGAGACTAAAACCTAAGCATCTTCTGTCACACACATACCAGTACAGGGGTTTAAACCCCTGACTAACTAGCCATTACTATTACAAGTGCATGCTGTTACTCCATGTGCCACATAGCTGACATGTTGGTGTGCTGTAAGAACATATATGTGTGCTGGTGAGCGACATCTGCAACAGAGATATAGTAGACATACATTAGGTGTAGCACACATGGCTGTCCACATAAACAGATGTCATTGTCAACACAGCCACAATCCCTAAGGGACTCAGACACATTGGCACACTTTGACAGGCTCACAAATACACTTCCTAACTACTTAGTTTGCCACACTACAGTAATGCACAGGTATTACATGCACCACAGGGGTTATCCTGAGGTTCTATGGGCTAGGGCATGTGAACGTGTCTGACATCAGTCAGTATGCCAATGGGGGTTATACTGGGTGTGACTGTGGTTGGGAACATCATACCCCACATGCAGACACAAGGTGCCAGTACTGACATGCATGTGTGCATTGCTTCATGGGTGTGTAGTGGTTGGCTGTGCAAGATGGCTGTACAAGGCTGGGTGAGGGGTAATCCTTGGCATCAGGCCACCTGACAATGGTCTGCAGTGTGGTTCAGGGGTGTAGTGTCTGCAATGTCCCACACAGATGGGTATTGTATTAACCATCCTGTCATCCTGGTTACTATTGTGTGTGGTCATTGCTTTGCAATGCATGCCATGCCTGTGTTTGATAGTCCTTGACTTGGACATTGCCTGGGATGAGCACGTCCCACATTAATATACAGTAACATGTTTAAGTGTACCTGGTTTGCCTGGCACATGTTATGTACACAGACTGTTATCATCAGATGTGCCAATCCTGGCCTGGTGTGGCATGACCTGTTAATAGACAGCAGGTTGACCCTGCACCAGCACTGATAGCATGATACAGGTATGCCCTGGTGTCAGTGGCATCTGTCCATACAGGGCATGTGTGTATGTCATTGTATGTCCTTTGTGGATCACATTTGATGGCACCACATATGTTGCAGGCGTCCAGTGAGGAACATAGTGAAGGTGCATTGTCCGCAATTATGTGCCTATTGTACTGGTGGACTGGGTGCCATGCCCTCTGCAGCACTCTGCAGTCACACCATGCTTACTATCTGTCAACAATGTGCAGGGTACTAGCAACATAGCGGGATTTTTCTAGGCAAGTGTGTTTGTGTATGGTACATGGGTTCAGACAGTATTCTGGGCAATAGTAGGGTTGCTTACTTTGTTCACCAGGCCTTTTGCCAGATGTAGGGGTATGGCTTGCCAACCCAGTCTCTTGGCTGATTGAAATCTGTAATCCTCATGAGGTGGACATTGTGACATATAATATGGCCACCATATAAGAAAACTACAAAACCCACCCCTCAACATGTCCAGTGGTTAGACACTCACAGCCACCTCCACACAGGATATGACTGACAAACACACACACACACACACCTGCCATGTCTCAGAATAGAACTTCTACCTAACTAGTTTATCACACTACAGCATTATGCAGTTATAGCATGCGCTACAGAGATTACTGAGCTACCCCATCCCCAAAGGTGTATTTCACAAGGAATGACATCAGCAGGTTTACCAAAGTAGGGCATTTCAAAATTCCTGCAAGTGAGTAGCCTAAAATGCATTGCTCACAAAACAGACAGTGAGACACACACAAAACATCCACAACTGACATGGGTGGATATAGAACCTATGACCAAAATCTATATCACACTACTATATTGAGATGTTATAGGAAGCACCACGGGGATTACAAGAGAACTGGTTCCCCAAAGGTGTATTTGACAAGGAATGACATCAGCAGGATTACCAAAGTAGGGCATTGTAAATGTCCTGCGAGTGAGTAGGCTATAATGCATTGCTCCCTATACAGACATTGAAACACACGCAAAACATACATAACTGCCATGGTTGTGGATGGAACCATACCACAGTTCTAAATCACACTCCAGCAGTACGCAGTTACCCAACGCACTACAGAGATTACTGGGTTACAGCATTCCCAGAGGTGTATTTCTAGGTGGGTGACATCAGCAGCCTTGCCAAAGTTGAGTATATGAATTGTAAGGAGTGTGAGTATTCTAAAAAGCATAGTTTCCTTCTCATGTAGACAGACACACACAGTTGGCAAGTCTGGGATTAGAACACCTACCAAACTAGTGTATCACAATATAGCATTACGTAGTTACAGGACGCACTATGGAGATTAGTATGTTATAGCAGTCCCAGAGGTGTATTTCTAGGTGGTTGACATCAGCAGGATTGCCAAAGTAGGGCCAATGAATCGTAGTGAGTGTGACTAGCCAAACATGCATCACTCTCTACACAGGCATAGGAACAGACACCAAAGAATCCACAACTCCCATGTGTGAGACTAGAACCCATACCAGAGTTCTATATCACACTACAGCATTACACTGTTATAACATGCACCACAGCAATTGCTGGAGTACTCTTTTCTCCAAAGGTGTACTCCCCAGTGATTGACATCAGCAGGATTGCCAATGTAGGGCATTTGAATTGTATTGTGTGACTAACCTAATTTCCACAGTTAGTCTGTATGCATTAATCGCTATCCTGGCCGGACAAAAATACCCCACCTTTGCAAATCATTAACCTAGGACACTGTACATTATAGTCACAGTAACTAACCACTAAGCCATCACAACAGTACATGAGACTAAGGTTTCATCACAGTAATCCCAGTATAGGCTAATCAAAGTGAACATGTGAAAGGAATGTATATACAGTTGTCCATAAAATACCTCCACAAAGCCAGCTTCATGCTACACAAGGCAGAAGTGACAATGTTTGTGACACCCATGGAGACAGGAGCTGACAGTTCTACAGATGAATCCTGTACTAAGGTACTGTATGAGCACATCCACTTGTGCATGATTCCTGACATCCCATATGGAACCACATTGCTCACCTCCCAAATAGGCAAGCCAGTCTGGTGGTCTCCTGCCATTAACAGAGTATACAACAGAAGGTAGACACTGTTGAAGCAAAAAGGATACTCCAAGGATGCAAGCAACTTCCTTACCAGCCACAGTAAAATGTTGAGATCCCCCACTGGAATCCTCCAAAGCTGGTTATGCAACTGAAATCACCACAGATTCCACAGACAACCACACACCATTCTATAGTTATGTCCTGAATCTAAGAGGCAATGCTGAGACGTTCTATGAGCTATGACAGAATGGCATTACATAGATTGCTCCCATGAATTGTGCCAATATCCTGGTGGATTGGTTTAGTGCCACAGTCACCCCCTTTCACCCCCAAAAGGGCCAATGGCAATATGAACAGAGTTGGATTGGCCAGTAACCAAGGCCACACAGGCAGAAACCACACTATCCACAGCTAAGAATACATCGTCCATGGGACCAGACTGTCATGTGTAATCATAACCTCGCATCAGGCCTGGTACCCACTGAGTGGCGCACAGCTGCAGTTATCCCACTCCACAAGGGGAGATCCACCTTGGATCCCTGGAATTACTGTCACATCAATGTGACGAGCCTGATCTGCATGGCCATGGAATGCATTATCAGGGAAGTTTGGAACACAGACATTGGCAACCCTCATACACTGGACCCCACACAGATTGGGCTCACGGAGGGCCAGTCTTGCCTCTTGAAATGGATTGTCTGCTTTGACTCAGTCTGCATAGCTGTTGATGAGGGTAAGGCAGTCCACAACGCCTATGTGGACCTCGCCAAGCCCTTCAATATCATACACCAGTCTGGAAACATAGATTAACACACTAATCTGGCCATACATCCCTATGCCACTCGATGGTTTGCCACATGGCTTACTGATAGAACCCAAACTGTAGGTGTAACTGTCTCCAAATCCATCCCCAGACAAGTGACAGGTGGAGTACCTCAGGGTTCAGTCCTGGGACCACTGTTGTTTGAATTCTACATCTCTGTAGTACAGGCCAACAGTATGGGACTCTGGCTAACAAAGGTAACAGATGACTGCAAAATGGGAGTCATTATGAGTCTGGCTGTACTGCATGATATGTTACTGATACCAGCCTGACATCATACAGGTGGGATGGGGTACTGTTAACATCTTGTGGCCTTGTTGTGTAAGGTCCTGGTTACGGGATCTGCAACAGTTGGTAGTGTATTGCAGGTCAGACATGTTTTTCTGTGTGGGGGAATACCTATTCATGCATGATGTATGTTGTTTGTGCCTGTCAACCCCATTCATGGTACATGTGGACATATATGTTTCTGCTATGTTCTCACCTTATCTACAGATGTATGTCCATATATACTTATATAGATATAAATATCTGCTTACACATATGTGGATATATATATATATATATATATATATATATATATATATATATTCATATACATCTATATCTATATCTATCTATATATCTCTCCCTCTCTCCTCGCTCTCTCTCCCTCTCTCTCTGTATATATATATATATATATATATATATATATATATATATATATATATATATACATACATTGGTATCTGTGTAGACATTAATATATTTTCACACACACATACATCTGCATGTTAGACTACATACTCTGTACTGTTGAATGACTGGGCCGGATATATGTTTGTGAATACAGCAGGGTTATGCATATCAGAGGTGGCTTAGAGGTAAATCACTTTGGTTATGGTGTGCGTGGTCCTGGATTCAAGCCTAGCAGAGGTTGTTTATTTTGTTACTAGGCAGAACAAGGGCCGATGGATACAAAGGGATTAAGGCACTGTAAAGCAGTTGTAAGCATGTTGGCAGGCATGGTATGTCCATTGTGAGCTGCATGTGAAGGCACCATAGGTGGTGCAGGTGTCCATTGGGGAACATGGTGGAGGTGCATTGTGTGCATGTACGTGCATATTGGACAGATGGTCAGGGTGACATGCCCTCTGTAGCCCACTGCATAGATACTATCAGTGGCTAATATGCAGTGTACTACCCACATATTGGCTGTTGCCTAGACATGTGTGTGCGTATGACACATGGGTTAAGTGAGTGCTCTAGGTAATAGTGGGGTTGCTAACTGTGATTAGCTGGCCTTGATGTCACAAGTATGGGTATGGCTTTGCACCCCAGCCTCACAGCTAATGTACATCTGTTATCCCTGTATGATTGACATTGTGATATAGAGTACGGCCAACATAAAGTATATGCAAAACCCCCTCCACATTGCCCACACTTACAACCACCGCTACAGAGGATACAAGTCACACACACACACACACACACACACACACACCTGTCATATCTGGTATTTGAACCCCTACCTAACTAGTTTATTATACTACAGCAGTACGCAGTTATAGTACGCGCCACAGACATTACTGAAGTATGTCTTCTCCAAAGGTGTATGTCACAATGAATGACATCAGCAGGATTACCAAAGAAGGGCATTCAAGTGTACTGCAAGTTTTACATGTCTTTTAACTGTGTGTACCTGCTGCTTACTGTCACGAAAACACATTTACACCTACTTAAAAGTGCCTTATTCAGTCCTAAATTATTTTATTAACAGTCCTTGCAGGTCTTGAACCCTGGGCCATGCACACCATAGTCACCAGACTTACCACTAAGCCATCTGAGTTGTATGCACATTTCATGGTTTTTAGAATACACATTTTACTACAGGTATTCCACAGTACTGAAAACAAATGGGACAGTCACTCTGTGAACATATGTACAGTACCCTTGAATGTACTGTACTCTGTGAAACAAGTCTACATATGTACAACTGTTATAAATAAATACTAAATACTTATATGCACTTATGGGATGTGTACATACACACACACACACACACACATATATATATATATATATATATATATACATGCATATACACATAAACAGCTATATCCATATATATAAATATGTCTGAACACCCTTTGTGACACAGAAGGGTTCCAAAGGAATTGATGTGTACACAAAACAGAGGCAACTCTTGTATTATAACATTTAAATCTTAATCAGTTCACCAGAGAAGGGATGGTTGTTGTGTATGTGGAGTTTGGGGTGGGAATGATGGCTAAGGAAATATACCCCGGGGATTGTAAAGTTTGGGTGTGGGGAATGATGGGTATGGAAATACACTCTGGAGACCACGTTTGTGTCACTGCTCAACAGTGGCACAGGAAAATAACATACCCAACAGTAGTCATTCTTGACTGTCTATTCTTTTCTATTCCTAACTATGTAATAATTTGTAGACTCCACTCAACACAGATGACTACCATGGTGTGCAGCATGTTAAAAGACATAACACATGTGTATGCCTGGCTACAGGGTAGTCACACACACACAAACACACACACACTTGCCAGTATTGTGCTTACAAGTCTTGCCTATGTAAAGGTAACTAGTAGAGTGGTATGCAGTTGGGGTATGTGCCACAGAACCCATACAATTACACTTAATCTGATTCTGCTTCTGAGCTGGGTGACATCACAGGACTGATTACTTGCAGTGGGGAGTGGTGAAAAGGGTGGTTTTAGCAGATGACAAGGATAAAGGCCAGTGCAAAAGGTGGTGTCTCTTTGGAAAGCAGTAAAACCCACTGTCATGACAGGATGCAGACACAAATACACACACATACACACACATACAGTCGCCAGTGGTGGGATCAGAACTCTTGCCTATCTACAGAGCACTTTTACAGTGCTACGCAGTTACAAGAGGCGCCACAGAGATTACACATTTCAAGGCAGTCAGAATGCCCTTCTAAGATTGAGGACATCAACAGGGATACTGACAGTTAAGATGTACATAGCTGTAAACCTGTGTGCTTAAAGTAGGAGTCCATTACAACCTGTATGCACAAACAAGGCACATCATCTGCAGGTAAGACATAGGTAGGCCTGAGAGGTATAGTTGTAGCACAATAAGCCCTGAACTGGAGTATGCCCATCTGTGGAATGGACAACTACTATCACTATACAGGGTTACAGTGGTCATGCTCATACACATAAAATTACAGGACTTGTTTGGATGCATTGACTCCAATTACACAAGGTGGCAGTGGGTACACTCATACACTTAGTAGTACAGGGCTGTTTGGGATGCACTCGGATTCTAACCACAGAAGGCCACAGTGGGCATGATCATACACCTAAATGTACAGAACACGTTGTAATGGACTCATATTGTAAACGCACAGGTTTACAGCTATGTACACCTTAACTGTCAGTATATATGCACATCATACAGGTTTACTAACAGATACCTGTATGTGGCCCATAAATGATATATCTGCGTCTGTGCTGTGTGATACACATGCATACATGTACATAAAGTATTGCCATTGCTGCCCTGAAAGGCAAACAATGATATCAGGTTGTGGACAGTGGCATTATACTTGGAACAATGATATGTGCAAGCATAATATGTGAGCCCCATTGTCTAATGGTACTGAGGTGCAGGTGTCAAGATGACCTCACCCAGCTGTGTTCGTAGTTGTCATTATTAGCAGGACCGCTCTACTAAGTACATCTGACATTGGTCATCTACACAACGTCTGCTGCTGTCCATCACCTTAGATGTAGCATTTGATACCAAGCACAATACTGCCACTCGCAGTGATGTCATGGTACAAGTGGCAACTGCTTGACCAAAACAATGAGACAATGTCCTGTGGTAATTATGAGGTTGTCCAGTGTCTGTCATTCCGGGATGACATGACTGAAAGAAGACAAGCCTTTGTCACAGATCACATGCATCCATGATTCAATGGAGTGTGGATAATACCTAGGTCGCATTTACCCATATAGTGCCATTCCAAGGCAAATGTCCTAAACACAGAAGTAACATCCTGACACCTACAAGGCAATTGCTTTGGATGCTTATGCTAACCAGTGCTAGATGTGTGGCTTTCGTAATCCATTTGCTCAATGTAGAGCCTACAATGGGGAATACTGACATCTGTGCAGTGAGGAACATCTAGCTGAAGGCTCTGTAGTGCACAATAGCACTACCACCATATAACTCAGATCCAGACATGTGGGCCATAACACTGGTATGGACCACTCCAGGTGGTGGTGTCCACATATTCATAAAGGCTACTCACAAGTAAAGACCACTACTCCAACATAATTCATCACAGATGAGTCAGGTACAGGTGACAGTGGCAAAAGCTGTATTCTAGGTTGTATCCTCATGTACATCCACTGCCATGTCCTCAGACTACCAACACATATCCATAAATGTGGTATGAAATATTATGGTACAGCACTAAATACCTTCGACTGGTGGATTGTACCTAGCCCTACATCAACTGTGCAAAGTACCCATGTACTGACACAGTTGCATAATGTGTTATGCAATGCAATAATACCACTGTTTGTAACCAGGTCAGTTGTACACATACCAGGATCCCTCGGATGTTGTCAGCTGTAATACAGTTGACTGTTGCTGTACACCAGTAAACAACACCCTCATGGTTGGATATGTCCTAGCTGTACCTGCCATGGATATGTACATCCCACACCCATACAACATACATGAAAATACTACAGCTGTTGTTGTCCTTTGTACATACAGGTGGCTACATTAATTAGACACTGCTGAATGCTAACAGTACATAAGGTTTGATATCAATGTTGACAGAGGTAATATCTCCTCTCTACTGGTCACCCATGACACCTATCATATCATACAACAATCCATGTGGCATGTATGTCATTAGACGTGTCCACCAAATGCAATGCCTACAAACATACCCAAATAACAGGATCGTAGGACCTACACACATGGCCTGTATTGACAGACTCAGGGAAATACAGCTATGCTCTGTATGTTCCTCAGTAGTTACAGGTGCTATGTCCATGACATGTACAGCCATGTGTGACCCACAGCTCCGTCCCTACATATACCCCATATCAACAATTGCAAGCCATGCATGCTGTGTGCTGTCTGGACATTAACCTTATTACCACAATAGCCAGAATGTGCTGGGGTGAGATGTTTATAAGCCACAGACCTTGCACATGCTTGAACAAGTGTAATGCCTAGCTCAAACAGAGCACATTGCTGGCACTCTTCCAGTAATCATGAGGTGTGTGTGTGTGGCAAGTATGATGTGTGTGGCAGATATGATGTGCTCACTGTTGACCATTACAGTGCCCTGGCTTCACAGTGGAACTGTCAACTAACAGTTTGTGGGATCATGACATGGAATATTGCTGTGTGTGTGTCTTGCTGATATGTGCTGCTGGCATAAATGTACACTTAGCTACTAAGTGAAGGTGGTTGTGTGTCCTACCAGTACATGAATACAATATCCATTATGATGTAATGCTCAGCTAGGTTTCACAAATGGTGTGGGGAAGGTGTGGAATGTATCCTCTTGACCTGCTAGTCCACTTACTGATGGAGACTGCATATGTGTACATGTATTGATGTGTGTTCAGATTCCATGCGTGTGCAGTATCTGATGTTTGAAGGTGACTGTTGTCTTAGTACATCATGCAGTTGCAATGCAGCCTCAACATTGCCAAGTGTATATGGTGATATGCTCAAAGTACAGTAAGCTGTACTTTAGTTATGGACAGATGTTTGGACATAACTACTAAGTGGTGGGGCTACTTTGCAGATGAATGATTACTGAGGACAAATCACAGGTGTGTTACAACCATTCCTACAATAATCTGTGTAACTGCTAAGCTATGGTTTTGTTAATTGAAGGGGGAGGCACACAACGTAGAATGCAGTAAGGGTGACACTGAAGGCAAACCTCTTGACAGCTGTAACAGTAACACCTCCCCTGTGCATATATTGTGCATATATCAGCACAGTTGGCAAAGGAAAGAGTCAGTTCACTTCATAGCACGTGCGATAGTGCTGTAAGTCTGTAATACCTATCATGAGATAGGCAGGTGTTTGATTCACAGTACTGGTATGTGTGGGTGTGTGTGTGTGTCCATATATGTCACATATGGTGGGGAATACATCCCAAATGTTTTTCACTCTCCTGTAGACTGTTGTAGACATTTGTACAGAGTGAAGTGTAGAAAGCAAGACATAGGCGGGGGTTTGAATCTCACACATGTCAAGTGTCTGTATGTGTGTGACATAGGTGTATATCTTTGTGAATGCCACAGTGTGTGTGTATGTATGGCTGTCTGGTCCCTGGAGTGAGGCTGTATTTTACCATAGTGAAATTATAAGACCCCTCCCACATCCCCTCAATGCAATCTAGTATCCCTGTTGATATCATCAATCTTAGAAGGGCATTCTAACCGCTTGTAAACATGTAAGTCCTGGGGTGAGGCTTGTTGTTTCATAGCCTACTGATGAACCCCCCTCCCCACATACACTCACCGGAATCTAGTATCCCTGTTGATGTCCTCGATCTTAGGCCATTCTGACTACCTGTATATGTGTAATCTCTGTGGCTCGTCTTGTAATTGCGTAGTACTATAATAATGATTTGCACATAGGCAGAGGTTCTCATCCCAACACTGGCAAGAGTGTGTGTTACTGTGTCTGTGAATCCCTGAGTGTGTGGGTGTGTATGTGTGTTTGCATCCTGTCATGAGAGTGGGTATTACTGCTTCCCAATGAGAAACCACATTTTCCACAGGCCTTTACCCTTGTCATCTGCTAAACCACTCTTTTACCTCCTCCCCGCTCCAGGTAACTATACCTGTGATGTCACCCACTATGGATGTGACAGCTCTGGCCACAGTAGCTTACTACACAGCTATCCTGCTCTTGGATCATTAGATCAGTAAACATGTTTGAAACTTGGGAGATTATAACTGTGATGTGGAAGCTGCAATGTGCATGCAGGTATTGTCATACAGACCTGTGAGTAGTCTACATTTACATATGGGACACTAACAGAAAACACTGACATCCCCCAGCACATGTAATTACACCTGAAAGAGGAAGGCAGAACACCAAGATCAACATGCAGTTACTGTTGTTACACATGATACATACTGTTAAAAGTACAAAATGCATTCTAAAACTGTAGTACATGGTATGTCTGCTGCCTGTCAACACTACTCAACAATGGTAATCTACAATTGTCTTCCTAATATGTTCACCCTGTGCATCACACCATATGAGCATGTCCCTGCACCGATGGTGTGGATGACAGGGATGCGGCACAGGCATCATCATATGCACAGGGTGATAATGTTTGCCAGAGGCCTAGGCTGCACCATTGGATGACATCATGTGTGTGGGTTAGGGCCTTTTATCTCATTGAGCGTGTGTGGATGTTATGCTTGTGTGTTGAGGTGCCCTACATTTGTTTCTGGTGTGTGTGTGTATGTATGCACACAGGTCTGGCATGTGGCTGGCCTACACAGGGGTATTATTGACGTGACCTGAGCCTGCCAGGGGTTGCACACCCACTACCAGGCAGAGGTCCAGATTGGGTACTGTCTGATGACACATGTCTACTGGAACCGTGTCCCTGTTGGGACCGCCCAGGACCATGTGCACGTGGCCTGCTGTGTCCCGGTGTGGACTGCACAGCACCAACTGCACTGCTGCTACTACTGCCACTATGGGAGCAGGCATGTGAAGTAGCTTGTTCACATAGACCTTCAACAGGTGATGTAGCTGGCCTACATCCATGTGCCCGACGCCTCACTCCCACCAGATGTTCTAGCATAGACATTCCACGTTGGAGGATTGACATGCAATGGTCAAGGGACTCCCACCATGTCACCCAATCATCTATCCAAAACATCTGCAAGATGATGGTGAGCATTTGCAATTGCCTGGATGTTGTCAGTTAAAGAACAGACAGCAGCCCTCTGAAGCCGCAGACCTTCTCTGTTGTGCTGTTCAACACATGCCTGTGCCTCCATTACAGCTTGAAACATGCGTCTGGTGACACCAGCTGATGTGGTATGTCTTGCAGGGGCATGTTGGCCAGAAGACCTCCTACGAGCAGCCCTGGGCACATTCCTGTGTGGGACATCACCAGTCAGTTGGCTGGGATCATGGTGTGCAGGCACACCTTCCATAGTCTCCACACATTCCTCTTCCATGCTTCTACCCGCCAACTGTCCTTCCACTATGGCCACTGGTGATGGGGTATATGTAGGCATGAGAACTGTGTGTGGGGATGAGGAGGATACAGGTAGAATGGCAACCAATGGCACAGATTCAGCCCTTGACAACCCTGCCTGTGACTCAATCATACTTTCATCATCACTGCTAGAGTCTGTGGGGACACTAACATCAGGAGGACCGCAGGAGGTCAACGCACCTACATCAACACATGTGAGGGGCAGAGAAGAACTGTACATTACAAGTTATACATCACAGTACAGACACACAGAGACAGACACACAGAGACAGACAGACACAGACAGATAGACACAGACATACACATGATATGGCACCCAACGGCATGCAACATGCATGTGATATGGCAGAGGCATTCAGCTTAAACAATTATAGTGGTAATTATCATACATCCCTGAGTTGCACAAAACAGCATACATGTGTTATAGCAGAAGGCATGCACCTTACATAATTATAGTAGTAGTTAGCATAAATCCCTGTGTTGCACCATTTGTGTTAGTAGGTTATGCCCCAAACCTGCAACACAATGCATGCACTATGCACCATTGGACCGCACTGCCATTTTTTGTTCAACATACCCCACATTTTAACAGACCATCGCTGACCTGTGTACATCTGCCACTGATGCTTTGTGTTGGCCACTGCCCCTATGTGTGAGGAGGACATGAGCAGAAGGTTATGTTGAGTGAATACTAAGTTTGCCTGAGCCCTAGCTTGCATATCTCCCCCGAAGCAGTGCATGTCTGTTCAACATTATTCTGCTTACCCCTGAGCTGAGTCTACAGACAATGTGCATGCGGCTGTACACACATGTTTGACATGGCTGTCCCTACTTTGCAATGGTGCCACAGACCAGCACAGGTTAACAGTACAGCAGCCTGATGTGTGGCATATGACCTTGCCAATCACATGTAGTATGACATGTCTTCTGCTGAAGTGTTGAATGACATACATACATGTTTAACACAATGGTGTCCTTTCAAATATACAGTGAGGTAATGGTGTCCCAATGCAGGGACGTGTTATACTAACATGGACCTTCAGCTGACCCAGTGTTGTCAGTCCGCCCTACAGATATACAGTGACATACTGCACATTGAGCTGATGTGCATAGCCATTGCAGGGCATCATGTGGCTTCACTATTGCTATACAGTGTGAGTTACAGACACAATTCATAGCCATGACTGTGTTCAAATACAATACATATCTAATGTGGAATGTGACCCACATCACTGAGGTGTATACACACTAAACCCTAATGTGGAATGTGTGACACAGGTCACTGAAGGGTATACAGATGACACCCCAGCACATCTGAAACCATATTGCTGATGCCTGGCAAGTATGCCCAGACATGGCTAACTTAGCAGTACTCCATGTCCCACATGCCATCTGTGTACCTCAAACACATAAGGGAGCAACCATGACAGTGATGTCTGACACCAGCAAGGTGAATGTACTGTATCTGTGGCCTGATGTGGTTGTATGCATATGTTGTGCAACACATGTATGTATTTGAATACTGTATAGGTGAAAGCTTTCATGTCATGACACACTCAAGATGCTCAAGACATGTTATGTGGTGGTTTGATGTAATGCCTACACAAGCTGTGCACAGGCGTGTATGATGTTTAGTGTGTCACATCTGCAATATCACCATTACACAAAGGCCATAGTTGTATTGTGTCAAGCCAATGCACAACAGGGTGTACACACATGTACATCCCTTCTACTGTGTGTGTTGCTTCATGTCTATGGCCATCCTCCATGGCCATGTACAAACATGTTTTGTCCAATGGTTGTGATGGGCATCTGTTTCATATGTCAATGTTGTCCTATATGACATACACCCATAGATGTCATATGCTCCACTGAGGACAGGGTTATGCAGACAAAGGGTGGTATGTTTGGGATGTGAGATATCATGTTTTGCAGGATAGTTAACAGTTGCAGTCAGCCCACAAAATGTCATGTACATGTCAGATTGCACATGACATTGTGTGACATTCATAGCAAGGGTATAATCCACAAAGGTGAATCCTGTGGGCTTGTCATACTCCAGCTCCAAAACATTTACAGTGTGTGCACACATATGCTCTCTGTACAGTACTGTTTGTATTCCCCATATGTGTAATGCTGATCTGTAGTACATGTCCCTACAGTGAACCACACCTCCACCATTTTATTTACAGCTGTCCACACATCTGGCAATGACAGTTTGTAAGGTTTAGTGTAGGTGTTTCATATAGTCTTCAATTATTCCACATGGGTAACCACTGTGATGCATTGCAGGTCTGACCTGTATATATTAACAGGACCACCATACATTATGTGTATGTGTGTTAAATAGCCACATGGCAGATAACATGCAATTAATACGATCTGTGTGTTATCAAGCCTGATAAATAATAACAGTCTCACCAGCAACAGGCTGCTCCCGCTGTGAAATGCCAGAGGTACCTAAATAGGAGTGTCACAGCAGTAAGATCATTATCCACATCTGTGTGATAGCTACAGGGTGCAATGTGCATGTTAGCACATAAGCCAGAACAATAGACTATACTATGGAGTATGCACATCTGTGCATGCATAGAGTAGCAAACTATAGTATGTGGCATGTGTGCATACATGCCTTGTATATGATGTTACGTTAAATATTGTACAGTAACATGTAACAATATTAAATATAGTTGTATTATATGTGCAGTAGTGAATTACCAGGCAACTCCTGGCTCAGTGGTTGTAAGACACCCACCTCCACAATACCAGCTAAAGCTTGTGGATGGAGTTCTGCAGGTGTCCCCAGGTTGCCCAGTAGCTCCTCAGTACGTGTGAGTGTGGGCAGGGTGAGTGGCCCCCCCACCTGTTGCAGCTTGTTCCCTGGCGATTGTATTTGCACGTTGTTTCGCCCATCTAATGAGGTTAGTGCAGTGTCAGCACACTTACTGATAGGTACGATTGTGTCCGCCAACATCATTTACCCTCCTGCAAAGTTCCTCCCACTGGGCATCCCGGTGCAGTGCATCCTGTGGCACATGGCTGAAGAGTGTTTCATGATTGTCAAGGAGGTATGGAATGAGGACCTCATCCACCATGCGGGTGTATGGTGGCAGCCTGGCACATGACATACCTGGAAGACATAGTGATGGAGACAAGTCACAGTAGCTCACAGAGAAATACAGAAGTACAGCTGCACATACGTGTATCACATTTATTATGATTACAAATATGTCTTTGCAAATCTGCATGACACTAACACCACTGACATGTTTAACTCACAGACATTTGACACTTACTGGTGATTTGATGTTATCACCATATATGTGTGTGTCAAGTGTTGACATTGCTCATACTCCATGTGGATGTTGTCTTGATGTGGGCATGTCTGTTTGCCTGTACTGGTGTCTTTACTGATCAGCACATGGCTGGATGTGTTCACTTTAATGCAAGAGACCTTAATGCTGTGTATATGTCACATATATAGTCATACACAGCCTTAAGGGACATGACCTATGACCCTGCAGACTTGCTCACAGAAAGGTTTACATGTATGTGTTTTGCCATATACATCTACATGGCACTGTACAGCAGTATAGCATCCTGACATGTATTACCTGTGTTGCACATGTGAAACATATGGGACAATGGTTAGCTTGATGGTATTTGCAGCTTTGGATATCAAGTATAGCATGTATGGTCATAGTGAACTAGTAGGTTATATGCCCTGGGCCATTTATGAGCCTAGGCTGAAAGGTTACCTAGCTGTAGCCAACAGACAGGTAACTTTCAGTGGCCAGTTCAAGCAGTGCCACAGAACTGATCCACAGGGTTACAGATATATTTGACATGCGGTCATCGCACCATGTCTCAAAGAGGGGCATTGCGCAGCTTTGCTGGACAGGGATGCATAGTATGGCAGGAGTATGTAAAGTGTATGGGACAGGGATCTGTCAGGCATGTTATGATCCTTGTACTAGAAAGGTGGATGTCCATGAAGTATGTGTTTATTTGAAATCAAGATGTGTAAGTGTAGTATGTTCAACATCTCTGGGTTGTACTTGGCTTTATTCAGGGTAGGCATCATGCTACATAGTGGAGCTAGGGTTTGGAAATGCCAGTGTTGGCCATCTGAACATGGCCAATAACCCTTAAAGAAAATATGTGATCTATTATGGGCCACTTGAGTGTTGAGTATGGCTGAACAATGATCTCTATATTCATGGATGGTACCCTGTCATGATTAGGGGTGCTACTTACGACTATCTAACTGGTGTGGTGAAGTGACTATCAAAGGAAAGACTACTGTCCAGCTGCATCCCATACACACACAGTTTCCATTATGTTGACCACTGCCTATGTGGTAGTTCATGGGTACGGGGTTTTTAACATAGGGGATGACAATGCAATACTTAGACTGTGGCCATACATCACACACCACCCATCTGGCCCACAAAAGCCCTTCTGTATGTTACCCGCAGCACTCATTGAGTTGACTATTGCTCCTAGTTCATAGTCATTTGTAAACTTCAATAGGCAGATGCCTTCTGTGTTAGTCTGTGTGGTATAGATAACAAAGAGGGGGAGTACCAGGAATGAACCCTGTATTACTGTAGCTGGCACTGGTTTGATGTGCATGTATTAGACACATTCTGTATTGTTGGTTCTGCCAGCGGTCCAGTTGCCAACCAATCCTGTGACATAGGAATATACACCTAGTTTACTGGAACACAGTATGGGTGATGGTGTTCTAAGACCTGTCAAGATATGCTGTGTGAATCAACCTTACTGTCATCTACATCTGTACTGACTACATCAAATAAGTTGATCAAGGTTCATGGCCTTACAGACCAGACTCAGCAGGGTAGTAGTGCACTATTTCCCATTATCAGTGGTGTCTCCCCCTTTGTGGGGCATGATAACTGTTGCTATGCACCATTCAGTGTGCACACAGCCTGACATGAAGCTATGATTGAACATGATGTGTATGTGGACAGCAAATTGTTCTGACATTTGTGTAAAATACACCCTGGGATGTTGACAAGTCCCATGCAAGCTGTATGTATGGCTTTAGAGAGTGCAGCTTGTACCTGCATAGTTGTTATTACAGGGGCTCTGTAGTGTACAGGGATATATAAATATGTGTACCTGTTGGGGGGAGGTGAGAGTGGGTTTAGGTTCTCCAAGACCCTATCTGGATGAACAAGTGCTATTTCTGTAGGTGCAGTACTTCTCATGCTATAGTGCTGTGAAGCACGGCAGGTCTTGTTGTTGCCATTATGATTCATGACACAGCTATAGAATGTTCTGTGGTTGGCCTCATAATATGTGGCTGATTAGTTCCACAGTAGCTTTGTGTGGTTTTATATGGTGTATCTGCATCTTACTGAGGCTGACCAGGGATCACCTTCACTTATGTGTGTGCACTCTTGCAACTGTTTCTACCTTCTGTGGTACAGTTTAAGGCAGGGTACCACCAGTTTGCCTTCCTGTTTGTGTTTGGTTGAATCTTGGTTCTGTTTCAATAGCACAATCACTGCACTTATGTGAGTGCTTAAAGTGCATTTGTGTAAGTTCAGCATTTGCACATGCATTGTCCATCTGCATGGGTGCCATGACAGTCATCACTTCACTCTTAAGAAATATAACATTGGCTTTGGAGACTGACTATGTGTAGCATACTGTTAGCCCTGTTTGTGTGACGATGGTGATCCATGTCATTGGAGTTAATGAAATCCAACATGCATTGAGCACAGGTGTTGATACATGAGGAGTCTTCCCAGTTCATAATGGGATAGTTGAGAGTAACCATTATTATGGTTTTCTGTCTCAAACCTAATAGTCCCCATTACAGCACAATATGACAGTTGGGAATTCTGAGGCATGGTGGGTGATCTGTCGCAAGGTGCAATTTGGATTCCACTTTGGCACAAAGGTAGTTGCTCAGCATAATGCATCTGAAGTTATGCAACTGCAACTAGCGTGGGGGTGTACATATCCTTCAGGAATATGGACACACCTGTGGCCTGTGGGTTCCAATAAAGGATAATGGCCAAGAGGTGAGGTATGTGTTATAACATGGTCATGCAGGGGTGCTCTCCGGAGTGTTGAACCATATCTCAGTCACTGCATAGATATACTCTCCATGTTAAGGATTGACATAAGTGAATCCATATTGAGTTTCTTAAATGTATCATTGAGTAGCGAGACCCTTAGTTTATTGCTTGGCTGTCCCTGTTACAGCAGTGGACTTTCACTTGAACCTTGCATGATGAAGGCACTATAGGGGAAGCATGAGCCGTATCCAGTATCCAGATTCCCAGGGGTGACAGGTGCAGGCCCTGTCTGGCAAAGCATCATGGTCTGTCAACCATGTTATCCCAGGGAGAGAAATACTGGATACCCTTTGAATTGCATGAGTACATTAGACAATTGTGGAATACTGAGAAAAAATGAAAAAACAACAACCAACAAACTAAATATGAAATGGCAGCGCAATAGCAATCCAATGGTATTCCAATGTGTGGATGAAACCAAGATCCAAGTGAAAGTGTAAATCCAAGTTTATTAAATAGTTGTGGAATACAGTCCTTTTGTTCCTGTACTGTAGTATCATTCTGGCCAATGGCAGAATGCTACCAGGCCTTGGGACATACCTGCATGGGCTACAAGACCTGACAGTTCCTACATGTGTGTTTCCATGCAGTCCAGGCTACTGCATCACAGGTCCTGCACAACAACATGGAATATGCCATAGCCATGTGTATAGTTCAAAAGGTGGTCTGAGTGTACGGGTATGTGGCTAATCATGGCAGACAGGCATCTGAAAGTATGTTTGCCCTTGTATAGCTTGGTGTGTAACATAGTGCTAGAGTTTGCATTCACAAATGTGTACTGTTGGGCATGTTTCTGGCCACATGTTCTGAGGAGTGGCACAATTTGGAAAACTATGTCATACAGATTGTGTACTTTGTTGACTGTCTATTCCAGCTTGGGAGGTCTCTTGCTTGGCTAGATACTTAGAAACCTCTGTGAATGTGTGTGATTTCTGGGGGTATGTGTGGGTGTCCTTACTGTGTTCTGGTAAGGGTATGTGTTGAGTGTGGTGATGAGATGCATGTGTTAACCTACACCTCATGACTGTCCAGTCCAGTCATGGCTGTAGACTGGACTGCCTTCTAGTTTACCTCTGTAGCTGCACCACAGACAATGTGTGGGGTGTGGTGTTAGGTGGGTTTGGCAGTGTACATGGCATAGAGATTACATTCCCCCAGGATGGCCACATACACAAAGCTGACATTAGTAAACACCAGTAGCTGACTAGTGGACATGTCTGTATGAGCATTCAGTACTACAAGTACCAAGTACTGTACTTAGTTTACTTATTGCTTATGAAGATGTTTTAAACGGTGATGCTCACAAATAAATATTTGTGTTATGGACGTGACAACACTGGCTATTACAGAAACATAGCAGCAATCCTCATCTGAGGAGCACATCACATCCTGATAATTGATTACAGATGATGCAGGTATCACAAGGTCTGTATCCTTTTCTGGGTATATACTCACATATCCACTAGAACTATGAGCTCTGTTGGGCATGGACACCCACTCCCCAAACAGAGTCAAGTATCAATAGACTCTGCTGCCACTATCAACATGATCAGGATATAATCAGATAGTGTAAGCCATCACCTATGAAACAGCTATTACACATGGGCAGCAGTCTCCTACATCTTACACTCCTACTGCAGATGTTACACTGGAGTTAAAGATGATAATGCAACCTGTTTCATTACCAGTACTGTGCAATACCTTACATACAGTATGTGCAAGCGGCTGTTAGGTTGGCAATGAGAGGTTAGGCTACACAAACCTGGTAGTTCAACCAGTGTGTCTCTACTCTCAATATCCACTCTATGTAGGTGTGCACATAGCCATTTGGCCCAGCCCTGTAACAAGGGTCACCACACATTTGCATAACATGTACACATGCACAGCTGTTATTGCTTGCAAACGATACTAGAGAGGTGAATATTACATGTCTTACGTGCATGGATAATTACCTAGCTCTTCCAGTTTTCTTTGCTATCATGCTGCTAAACTGTCTGATGAATACAATTCATATGTATCCTGTTACTGAGTATTGTAATTGCCAATAGACATGACTAATGTTTGCATAACATAACACAAATGCTATGTAAAACAGAATAGAGATCTGCCTAGAATACTGTACACTACACAGTTATTGGCACAATATCCCACAATGTAAATCATATTTGCAAAGTAAGCCCACCTTTGACATGTTCATCTCACTAATACACCCATACATATGTCTACTGTTACAATATATCAACATATACTATCCCTTGTTATAGCACATACTTGTTGGACCAACCCTGACACTGACAGTGGCTGGAAAAGAATTGTTGAATTCTAAGCCCATATATATCATCCCTTGTGGTGTATGAGGTTTTTGCCTTGTGACCTACAGCAGTACACACATAGAATACTACAGGCATTACTACTGCTCAACAATACATCACTACAAGATAGCTATTTCCACTATATGCATTGATTACACTGTAATTATTACAGAACAGGTACTACATACACAGACATACTAAAAGTTATACATACCTTCTTGGTAATTGGAGGTATTATTGACTGGTATTTTAATCTTTTTCAGTTTGTGTTTCAATCTTCTGTTGGGTATTTTGTACTGTTCTGCCGGTATATACAGATGGTTTGAATGTGTAAACAAGCCATTCTTTTATAGTTAGAGATCAGTAACATGTGCTATCCTGATCACCAACTGGTGTTCCAAAGTAGTTAATTACATGCACATGGGTGGCTACGGTGGTGCAGCGGTTAGCATTGCCGCCTCACAGCAAGAGATTCTCTGGTTCGATTCTCGGCTGGGGTGCCTTCTGTGCGGAGTCTGAATGTCCTCTCTGTGGTCACGTGGGTTTCCTCCCACATCCCAAAGACATGCTGTAGGTGGATTGGACACTCTAAATTGACCCTAGTGTGAGTGTGTGCATATGCGTGTGCCTTTTGTGGAAGGTTGGCACCGGGCTGGCAACTCGACACTGTAAAACTCCACTGCCAATTATGAGCAGACAGATGATCCGCTGTGGCGACCCCTAACCGTGAAAAGCCAGAAGAAGAAGAAGAAGATAAGCTGTGCAGCTACTCCATTAGCCAATACCATGGCAACAGTGGAGTATAACTGAGTACTCCACTTGGGTGTTGTCCCTTTGCCTTACTTGTGAGGAAGACAGCCTGGAAGTGTTGTCTGAAATCTATTGCAACAGCTGTATGGAGACAAACACAAATATATTGTGTGTAATGTCTAGAAGATTTGGTCTAAATGTGAGTACTGCTGTTATATTTCTGAACATTGCTACTTGTGCAGGGTTTGTCTGTACCTAATACTTCTGCATATGTTTCAGTCTGACCAGGATGTTTGACCAGCTCAAGACTGTATGGCTATGCATATAATGTTAGGGCGTTTACAGTGAGCTCACCAGACATCTTTAGTTTGGTGTAAATGTGTATCATACTGTGCTGATAATCAGTAATTGGTAACACTTCCTGATATAATTACTTTTCAACCCTCTGAAACAGGATTTGTTCAGACAAACCCTGTCACATCAGCAGCTGTTCCATTGTATAACAGCAACTATTTCACATAGGGCCATGTTAGTGTGGCTCTGTCCAAGTATGTCAAGGTTTCAGCAGATGTCGTACAGTGGGTATATAATTGGTTATGGTATGACAGCATGTATTGTAATTAGTTTAGGTGTGGGGGAGATGTTTGTGGGTGTACATAGCTGATGCAGGTGTGTAGGAACTGCTTTTATACATATTCTATATGTGTGTGGGGGTTCTTTCTCTATGTGAACACCTATCCCTTAGTGGACTAATACTATGGTGATTGCAGGCTGATTCATTAAGGCACTATTAAGTGCTTCCTGTATAGCATGCAGGTAACGTTAGTCCTTGAATCCTTTTGGCAATACATCGGAATGTAATGAAGTTTTGCTAAATGAAACATGTCTGTGTATTTCTGTCATGGATATTTGCAGTCATTGTAGTTGTGTTGGTGACTAACCTTATTTGGCTCATGTCCATAGAACATTTGTAATACTCTTCATATGTTATGTTCATATTGTTTGAGGGTGGCAGAATGTGTGATTGCTATGGTCCATGTTATACTCAGATTTGAACACTTCTCGATGCTGTATGCATATATATATATATATATATATATATATATATATATATATAAAATATATATTATTGCATACTTTATATGTACCTCCATAGATGTGTAGATGTTTATAACCTACCTAAAAATTATTAGACTTGGGGGGTTATTTAACCCGGGTCTTAGTGATCATTTATAAAATGATTTATATTCACAAGTTGTTTAATCAGGTTAGCATGTTTTTACAGTTTAATATATTAAGATATTTAGATTTGATTAAGTTTTCTGTTCTCATTATGTTTGTGTAAAAATTTGTATTTTTCTGGTTTGATACCTTTAAATGGGTAATTATCCACACCTATTTTCTTATTAGCCAATTATTCCATGGCTATATTAAGTCAGTTGATGGAATGTTATGCTATCACTGAAGAAGGCTGTGTGCTGAAACTGGTCTGTTTGGGTCAGAACACATGAATAAATGGTTAATGGATACTTTCATTCTGGGTGCTGGCAGCCTTTTTTGACTTTGTGTTATCTATTTTGGCTGTGCACCTGCCTGTCGTGCGAGTTCTTTTTTGGATTGCGTCAGTTTGGTTCATTCTCGCTGGGGGATCTTGAATGAATACATGTGTGGTTTGAAGTTCTGACCTAATATTGTTTTGGTGAGGAATATTTGCTATTTTTTCATTTTTTTCATCTTGGGATGGATTTACATTTCTGGAAAGCAGTTATCCTGGCTATGTGTACACAGACTATGCTTTGCATGAGCAAGACATCGTAAACAGATATCGTAGACAGCTATTTGGTTTAATGGGAGCCATTACTGTGTACTACATTACTGGTGAGAAAACTGTCTTTTGTGATTACCAACGATACGGGGACAGATTCTGTATATACTATTACATCTCTGTATTATTTCTCAACTGATTTTGGGGCAAGTGAGCGAATGGTTTTTGGGCCTAGCTTCTCTTATCATCTGTTTTGGGCTTCCCTTTAATGGTGTGACTGTAAAGCGATTATCGGGTTGCCAAATACTCTACAAAACAACATATTTTGGTGTCATTATTTGGGACTGTATATCTTTGCCAATATTGAATATGGAACTTTATGACTTCAGGACATATGAAGAAACAATTCAGGGCCGTTATTTCTGGGCTTTCTTATGACTGTTGCTAACATAAAAAATCACAGCTTTACAGATACTGCTAACAGGGATTTATTCTGCTGTTATGACTTGGGATTGCATTTTCCTGTCAATATGAAATAAGGACTTTAAAATGTCTTTCATTTTTGTTGGTCTCTGGACTTTTAGTTGAACAAATTAGGTTTGTCATAAACTATGTTTTCATGTTTCTCCTGGGGTCTGATGATAAAGACTCACTGATACTAGAACAATGTGTTTAATATACATGAATAATATGTGTCCTTATGTTAGCCACTTCTAATGTTATGTTTTTATACTCTTAATGTCATAACTTTTTCAATTTCGCTTCGAACGCACATTTATGTCTATTCAGTGTTTATTTGACTCGGTCTTGACATAGGGGGAGTAAATTACTTGCTACAGAGATAGTAACTTACCAATTGGATGCTTTTTTTTTTTTTTTTTGGGTTTATTGGAGCTTTTTTGATTTTTGTACATGTAACTTATATGCATGCAGCCTCTTTTATGGTGGGTAATCTATGGTTGAGTGGTTATGCACTTGTGCTCGGTTTCTTAAGTTGAACTTTTTGGGCTCTTGGAGGTCGAATGTAGATTAAGCAGCTATACATGTTTGATAATGGAAACTGACAACATGAAGACATTTATTGTCAGATATTGTGCTTTTTATATTTTAGAAGTGATGGTTGATTTCCGTTGTGGATGGTTATGATGTTTGAAGCAAACGGCTCATAGAAAAAGCACTAAACTATATACATATATATATTTTCTTTTTTGATGATCCACTGTAGCGACGCCTTGGCATTTATTGCAGGTGGTTATTACAGTATAGCTGCTCATAAACTGTTGTTTCTGGGGCTTAATAGTCACAGGAATGTCTAAGGGCATGTGTGCATAACTCTTTTAGACCACTAGATTAATGGGAATTTTTGGAAAAATTATAAGTGGAAAATATCCAAAACCCTACTGGCTGTATGTTATTGGGATTCTTGATATATTTGATTATTGGCAAGTCTTTTTACACTGTCTGGTGTGGTGGGTCATTTGCTCCCCTCTATTATAGACATATCATTGGTGTATGGACATTGTTGTTTGCACTATCCAGTTGATTATAAAAAGTTTTTTCTAGTAAAGATAAACACTTTATATAAATGCTGTATAGATAACAGTGTACAAATGGATTTGATAACTATTCTACAGGGGTTATCCTCAGATAAGGATGATGTCCAGATTTTTGGTATTAGTGAGGAAGGCATTTGTATACGTGATGATACAGTGAAAGACCCAGGAGATTCCTGCAGGGATTGTTTTTTTAAATTGACCAAAAGTATGACTCTACTCAGAAGCAATGTTTGGCATTTTATGTTGTTTAAGGCCTATAAGGCCAAAACTATAACACCTAGAGGACTTAGGTTCATAGCTTCATAGGTAGGTATGAGGCTATTGGCCCTGGGGCCTATACAAGCCCAGTCAAAAAGGTACCCTGGCTTTTGCCACCCAAGAAAATTATTTTCCTGTGCCACTGCCGAGCAGAGCCACAGAGGTGATCCCCGGGGTGAATTTCCTATTTCCCATCCAATCATCAAGATTTTTCTTGAAGAGTGCTAATGAGGAGCTTTGTTTGATATAGATAGGTAATTTATTCCAGAGTATAGGAAGTCTCTGGGACAGGAATCTATCCCTCCGGCATGTTCTGTTTATTGTGGTGACAAGGTTTAGGTCCCTAGAGCGTGTAGATCGGAGGGATTGGGATTTCTTTAAGTTGAGCATGTCCAACAGCTCTGGGTTTGACATAGCTTTGTATGTTAGGTAGAGATTACCTCTGAGTAGGCGATATGCGACGGAATAAAGCTGGAGTTTTTTTGAGACGGTCTGTGTAGGGCTTAGAATTAAAACTCAACCATTTGTTAACAATCCTGATGAACAATTGAATGAGGAATGGGTGAAAGCCCAACACACAGCAACAATGGCGTTTGTTGAGATTTTAACTTCTTTTTATGAGAGAATTATTGACACTAATATTGCAGATATTAAAATACTATGTGAAAATATTAAACCCTTTGAGGGACAAACAGTTTACAACTCATGCTTATCTAAGCTCTCCAAAGAACTACTTTCTTTGGAACAAACATTAAAAAATAAGAAAATACACAAATTTCAAAGGGATGTGGCAGATTATGCTGAGGATTATCCGTTTGGAATTAAAAAACATGTGAGGTTCAGGGAGGGGGATTCAGGACAAACAAGAGTTAGGAAAAAGAGACCAAGGTCTATACTGAAAAAATCCAAGACAGATTTCAGCAGTACATCAGGGGAGGAATCCTCCACCATGGAACCTGAACATTTACTTATTCAAGAGTCCCCAGTGCATAAGAAAACAAGAAGTATGGATTACCCTTTAGGGTTAAGCGACACGGCGGGGGGGGGGTAGAAAACATAGGCACAGATACAGTCAAGAATTTGGAAACATTACTGGATGTACTGATACAGAAATAAATGGTTATCAAAATGTACATAATATTTCCTCTGTGTCACTGACTGAAACACAATTAAAGGTACTTGACAAAGGGTTATCTTTTGTTCCCAGCTTTTTTGTTAATGAATATAATTTTGTACAGGATGTGTTGTCATTTTGTCATCTACTTAATTTGAAATAGTTTTTTTGGTGATAAGGATAATTCTCAAAGATCTACTGGTTTTCGCTTTCGAAAATTCACTTTCCAGCCACCAATGGACAAACATGTCACATCAGGGACGTACACTTTAAACAAGAGAAATCATTCATACTGGGTAACAATTTATCGGAGTCAGAATTCTGGGCAGTAAAGGATTTGAGGGACAATCCCAATATTGTTATTACCACAGCAGATAAGAGGGATGCTGTTGTGGTAATGGATATGGAACAATATGTTTCTGAGGCACAAACACAGTTACGGAATAATAAGCATTATATGTCTATGCCCTTAGACCCCACCAATAGGTTTAAACAGGAGATAGATTAATTTTTGGACTTAGCTGTTGAAGAGGGAATTATTGATAAAAATACCCAGAAACAGCTAACAGTGATTGATCCACATAGACAAACTTTTTATTTATTGCCCAAAATTCATAAAAATCTAACTAAACCACCTGGTAGACCTATTGTTTCAGGCAGGGGCTCTTTAACAAAACCACTTTCAGAGTTCTTGACTCTACATTTACAACCTCTTTTGAGCTTAGTTAGATCCAGGTTGAAAGACACAACTGAATTTCTACAAATTGTGGCAGACTCCCAACTTGAGCCCGGCTGGTGGATTTGCACCCTTGATGTTAAATCTTTATATACGAATATTCCACATTGGACCGGATTACAGGCCATTGAATATTGGTTGGCCAAGGGTAATCTTTACCCACCGGGTTTTAATACTCTGATACTTTGTATGGTGGAACAGGTACTAACCAAGAATGTTTTCTATATTCATCAGGATTGTTATTGGCAAGTCCAAGGCACAGCAATGGGGGCATCATTTGCACCAATATATGCCGACCTATTTATGGGGTTCTTGGAGGAACAGCTTATCTATGATAAGGCCCATAATATTTACATAGAGGAATTGGACATCTGGCACAGGTACCTTGATGATTGCTGGCTCGTTTGGAGGTCTGATCAGGAATATCTATTGGAGTTCGTTCAATACCTAAATGACAAGTGGGGTATTGAATTCACCCTTAATATGCAATATAGTGAAAGTCAATACTTGGATGTCTTTATCACTAGGAATATTGATCATACACTTGACAAAAAACATTTTAGAAAATACCCGCAATACAATACCCTGTTGGATGCCAATAGTTTACATCCAAAACATCCAAAACATCCAAAACATCCAAAACATATCATAAGAAACATTCCCAAGTCTCAATTTTTGAGAATTAAAAGGATATGTTCCAATCAAGCAAGTTATGAACATTATCAGCAAGACTTAAAGAACAGATTTAAGGCTAGAGGTTATAAACTGGCTCATATTATGCCAGCATATAATTGCGCTGAACAATTCAATAGAAATGAGCTGCTTAATTACAAAGAACACAAAACTTCGGTCCCACCAATGAGCGTGTAACGGCTCAATAATCCACGAAAAGCAGAGTTTAACTCACAGTTTAATATAAGTTGACACGAAACACACCATCAACGACTGCAAAAACAAACAGCAGGTTCCATACAAGTGCGTAGCACCAAACAGAGCCCACTACATCAAACGAGACAGTGCACAACAGAAAATAACGCTAAAGGCAAACCAAGTTGAGCGCTTTCAACCATATCTATGGTCTTCATCAGAACTAACAGTAAACACATTGAAAAACTCAATTTATAAATTCATTGGCGCCAAAAAACTAATGAAGTTTTAAAGACACATTGCACTTCCTCTATGTGAAACATAAACACACCAAATGAAAACAATCATTTGAAAAAATGCATTCAAACTTACAAGAATACTCATCATTGAAAGTGCGCATCATAAAAATACATTGAAAATATATTAAAATCACATTAAAAATGCATCCTAAAAAGATACATCCTGTAAATGGCTTGCGGGTCATTATATACTGCGCAGGTGACATGTCAAGATATACACAAGCTAAATACTACCTGTGCAAAAGTGCTAAAATGAATAAATATCTAACTGTGCAAAACCAAACACACTGATTTGGAATGGGATTCCATATGTTTGATTGCTGAACTAATGGCTATAGTATTAGACAATAATTTCATTTATTTCGAGGGTGAGATTTTCAGACAGACAAAGGGAGTGGCAATGGGGGCAGCGTGTGCCCCCATTTACGCCAACTTAGTTATGTTAAACTGGGAAGATAATGTGTTGTTTCCTTCCAAATATTTCCAACACGTCCGATATTATTCCAGGTTTTTGGACGATATATACATTATTTGGCAGGCCAATGAAGGATTATTATTAGAATTTTTGGATTTTATTAAAGGAAGTAGCAATTTTTTGAAATTCACCTTCACACACAATACTAATGGATTACCATACCTTGACACCTATATTGTCAATGACAATGGGAAAATATACTCTAAAATTCACAGGAAACAGACTTTCTCCAACAATTATTTGGATTTTTCAAGTTACCACCCCCCCAAGGTTAAATATAATGTATTCAAAGGCCAAGTTATTCGAGCAGTCAGAATGGTCTCTGACGAGGAAGACATGTATAAGGAACTAACCTTAATCAAAGAATTTTTTAGTCAAAGAGGCTATCCCCTAGACATGATGCAGGAAGTGATTTCTTATGTCATTAACCAAAGGGGCATTAAATACAAACCATTATTGGGATCAGGTATTGTTCAAAATACACCCATCCTCAAAGAATGTGGAGTCAATCCCAGTTTCAAACGTGCATGTATAATACCCTACTGTTTAGGTGTGGATAATATTAAAAGAATTATATGCAAATTTTGGCACTTGATAAGCAATGATCAGATGCTAGTTGACATTTTAGGCACTAAACCTAATTTTGTTCACAGGATGGGTTGTAATGTAAAGAAGTTATTAGAACAACAACATCACACCAAACGTTCGGGATTTAACCACTCTAGAAAGACTATATGTAGAAGGTGTGGTTGTTGCAATTACTGTAAATACATGTCCGGTGCAAGTAAGATATATCTCAAAAATGGACACAATAGTATTATTGTTAGTCAATCAGGTAATTGCAATACCAAACAGGTTATATACCTGGCCAAATGTGACGTGTGTCCCGCATTTTATATAGGAAGAACCGAGCGTTTTTTGAAGAAGCGTATTTATGATCACATGTATTGTATCAAGACTAAAGACATTAATAACGCTTTATATAGACACATACAGGTAAAGGGAACACAACACACGTTTAAATTTAGCATTTTAGAGGTTATCCCGAATGACCCGAGAGGTGGCAACATTAAAAGTTTAATAGCCTTCAAAGAAACCTGGTGGCAATTGTATTTGGATGCCACCAATCCACCAGGTTTGAACGAATGTATTTCTATAAAATCATTACTTATTTAATTATTCTTATTTAATATTTTATAATTATTTATTCATTACTTATGATCAATTCACATAGTTCATCAAACAACAACAGCCTTCATATCAACCATATTTCGCATTCATTTTGATGAATTACTGTTCATAATATAGATTCATGATGTAATACTCAGGTCACGACCTACACAATTAATTATTATATGTCCATTCTTCAGTGGAGTTTATTAATAGTTTATTAATAGTTATTAATAGTTCATTAAGAGATTTTTTATAATATTTTTAACAATCTTTTTTAATAATATTTATTTATAGTACGCTCTATAGGATTTTTCCACTAATTTTTTAATAATATTTTTTAACAACATTTATTAAACAGCATGTCTTATATATAAAAATATTTCATCATATTTACATATATATATATATAGATATTTTCAATGTTTTAGTCATACTAGTTGTATATAATATTGACATTTAACTACTTATTGATCATATACCTTTCTTTATTGGATTAATTCTACTTAATGCATTTAGAATTTTTTAGTACATCAAAATAAATATTAATTAATAAATTACTTGAGAGTTAGATATTTCGATTATGTAAGTTCCCACACTTATCAGTTATATTGTTCTCATTTACATATCTATTCATATTTATTCATTGTAGCACTTTTGCACAGTTAGATATTTATTCATTTTAGCACTTTTGCACAGATAGTATTTAGCTTGTGTATATCTTGACATGTCACCTGCGCAGTATATAATGACTCGCAAGCCATTTACAGGATGTATCTTTTTAGGATGCATTTTTAATGTGATTTTAATATATTTTCAATGTATTTTTATGATGCGCACTTTCAATGATGAGTATTCTTCTAAGTTTGAATGCATTTTTTCAAATGATTGTTTTCATTTGGTGTGTTTATGTTTCACATAGAGGAAGTGCAATGTGTCTTTAAAACTTCATTAGTTTTTTGGCGCCAATGAATTTATAAATTGAGTTTTTCAATGTGTTTACTGTTAGTTCTGATGAAGACCATAGATATGGTTGAAAGCGCTCAACTTGGTTTGCTTTTAGCGTTATTTTCTGTTGTGCACTGTCTCGTTTGATGTAGTGGGCTCTGTTTGGTGCTACGCACTTGTATGGAACCTGCTGTTTGTTTTTGCAGTCGTTGATGGTGTGTTTCGTGTCAACTTATATTAAACTGTGAGTTAAACTCTGCTTTTCGTGGATTATTGAGCCGTTACACGCTCATTGGTGGGACCGAAGTTTTGTGTTGCTGTTTCAGTTCCAAATTTTTTTAATTACAAAGAAAAAAACAACACAGGGGTGGTGCCCATTAGATTTGTGACCGCATTTGGCAAGAACATTAATGTTATTAAAAATGTGATTAAAAGCAATTGGAATATTTTACTAGCCAATCCAGCCTTAGCCAATATTCTTGCCTCGGATTACCAGTTTTCATATAGGAGAGGTCGTACCTTGCAATCATATCTGAATTTACATAAAAAGGGAAGACAAAGAAATACGGGTGGTATACAACTTACACTTTCTGGTGACCAATTAAGGGGTTCCTTTTCCTGTGGTCATTGTTCATTTTGTGTTTATATGAGGAAATCTAAAGAATTTTCCAGCAGGAATACAACAAAAATTTTTGAGATTAGATGTTTTGGCAATTGCGGAACCAATTGGGTCATATATCTTGCCACCTGCTCCTGTTCTGCCTTTTATATTGGGCAGACCTCAAGACCGCTGAGAATCAGGATGTCAGAACATTTTAGTGACATTAGGAACAAACATCTTCTAGTGCTTTATATAAACATGTATTGTCTCATACCAGGGCAAAGTTTCAGTTTCAAATCATTGATGCCATCAGGGGTGACAATATTAATACATTTGGATGGCACAATATGCTCAACAGCAAAGAAAAGGCCTGGATTATTAGACTTGGGGAGTTATTTAACCCGGATCTTAATGATCATTTATAAAATGATATATATTCACAAGTTGTTTAATCAGGTTAGCATGTTTTTACAGTTTAATATATTAAGATATTTAGATTTGATTAAGTTTTCTGTTCTCATTATGTTTATGTAAAAATTTTTATTTTTCTGGTTTGATACCTTTAAATTGGGTAATTATCCTCACCTATTTTCTTATTAGCCAATTATTCCATGGCTATATTAAGTCAGTTGATGGAATGTTATGCTATCACTGAAGAAGGCTGTGTGCCGAAACCGGTCTATTTGTTTGGGTCAGAACGCATGAATAAATGGTTAATGGATACTTTCATTCTGTGTGCTGGCTGCCTTTTTGACTTTCAGTACTGTGGAATGCCTATAGTAAAAGGTGTAGTCTAAAAACCATGAAACATGTATACAGTTCAGATGGCTTAGTGGTAAGTCCCATGACTATGGTGCGCATGGTCCAGGGTTCAAGACCCGAAATGCTTTTAAAAATGTTTTTTTACTCCAGAATAAGTCTCATTTAAACTGTTGTAACCATGTTTAAAAGTGTTTGTGCGACATTAACCCAGCAGTTATACACAGTTAAACGAAATTTAAAAACATATAACCTGTGCGTGCAAACACGGTCACATCTGCTACCTACTCAGGATATATATATTTCAGTGTAGTAACATCTCACTATGTGCTTAATTAACATTACAATCTCTGTTGACTTTACTCTCCGGCACACATGGGTTTATATGGGTGTTTCAAATGTTTATTATACTGAAGATTACTACCTAAATATGCAAGCTGTGGTTAAGGTATACTTTTTAACATGAAAAACATCTGACTTTATTGGGATTTGAACCACGAATGCACAGATACTATGTGAATGCTGTAACCATTACATTATTGACATTAATATTGCTTCTGCCTATTTCCTATTTAGATGATTTCTATGTGTAAGCTAGGCTAAGCAAAGGGCGGAGGCGCCCAACACCACTGAGCTTCACTTACTCTTGAAATGAAAACATAACAAATAAAATGAGAGACAATAAATTAAATTTCCAACTACATTAGGCATAGCCCCTCACTGACGCACTTCAAGAGAAACCTTGATGTGTGAATGGGTAACAGAATATACACCCCTGGGATCATGTGTCCCAGAACCATACAGCCAGGGGGAGTCACGTTAACATGCACTTTTTAGATCACTAAATGCCCCTATCACCCTCCGCCACCCCAGTCTTCAACATCTTCTGGCAACTCTGCCTGGAATCACTTCATTGGCTATGCTTGACAGAGGCTCAGTTACTTCATCAATGGTGCAGAGAAAGCCAACACACTGTAGCTATGCTTCTAAATGCCCTTGGGCAGATAGCCTACTACCAATCTGTGAACCTCTAAAGTGCAGGCCATCACAGAAATAATATGTAAATAAACAGAGCTTTCAGATCACAATATACAGTGAGAAATCACCATGTAGTCAGAAAACAGTTAAGTACAGCAAGAAAATACAGAACACTGATACTTAATCACTCCAAAAGCCCATCTTGGAAGCTAGAAGACTTATATCAATTTAAGGCTTTCTATTGCTTACCAGTAGGTTACCTACAGGAAAGATGAGAAACAAGCACAGATGGGAAACATGCATGCAACAATACCATACCGGCTTGCATTTGTCAGCCTTAGGCTTTCGAATACTGGCCAAGGCTCTTGGCACCCCATGGTGCCTTTTTAGGCAAGGCTCAAAGGTGAATCCCACCTCTGTAAACAGCACAATAGAAAAATCAATGAGGGTTATGCTACTCAACGCCATGAGTTGTAATCACAAAATGTACGCACTCACAGCGCTCCTCGGTATGGACAATGTCAACATCTGTGGAGTAACTGAAACCTGTTTTAAGGCTCCTGAGAGCACACAAGCACTACCGGACTACAACCCATACCACACATTTCTGCCACAGAACATGGACTGACACAGACATGGAGAGGGTGTATCCATATTCATCAGGGATACCTACACCTCCAGGTTAGTGGGGCAGTATGATACCTCTGAGATCATCCATGTGCAGGTAACATCAGCCACAACTACAATACAAACTGTGACCTGCTACAGATCACCCTCCATGACCCAAGACCACCACTCCACCTACCTGGAGACAGTGGAAAACATGACAGTCCTACCGAACACCCTGGTATTGGTCGATTTCAATTACCCTACCATTAACTGGAAAACTTACTCGAGTACTCACTTCCAGGCCCAGCGCTTCCTGGGATTTATCACATCAAATGCCCTGTATCAGATGGTAAACCCCCCAACCAGAGGTGGAAACATACTAGAAGTGGTAATCACCAACATGGGCGACAGGTGCACCACTGCAGAGGTAAACCGGTCACTGGTTAGATCTGACCATGAACTATTCACTGATGATTTCCACACCCAACCATCTCCCCCACCCAAGGAAAGCACAGTGAAAACCTTTCCTACAGCTGACTTCACACTACTAAAGACAGAGGTGAGAGGTTTCACAGCCCCCATGCTAAGGGAAAACACTGCTCAAGATACAGAAAGATTTACAAATGCACTCTATAAGCACCTACGATGTATGGATCGTGCCAGCACTGGTAAACCAAGACTCGCTCCTCCAAGACAAGGACACCAGTCTGGTGGACCCTGCAATAAACAGGCTATACAACAGAAGTAGGACAGTAGTCCAGAAAAACAGCAAATCCCAAGAAGGGCAGACATCCGTGACCAGTATTAGTAAGAAACTTAGGTCCTTCATGAAATCATCCAAGGCTAACTTCAGAGGAAAATAGGCAAGGATTCGAAAGATAATCACAAAGCCTTCTTTGGCTATGTCAAGGATATAACTGGTAATACACAGATTTGTGCTGTGCCAGTGCAATATAGCACAAAATATACTGAACCTACTGATATCGCCAACATCTTTGCAGATATATTCACTGCAAACTTCACCCCCTAAAGAGCCCACAACAATACCCGAAAAGTACAGTATCCCAGACATCAGAGACACATAGGTGAAAATAGCCCTCTCAAACGGCAAAACACACCATCAATGGAGGCAGATGGTGTCCCAGACTGCGTCTTGCAAACACTACAAGCCAAACTAACCCTTCACCTAATTATGCTTTTCAACCTCAGCCTCTACACAGGCTACATGCCCATACAATGGCGCATAGCAATGGTTATTCCACTCCACCAAGGTGGAAACACAACTGACCATGGAAACTACCACCCCATAAGCCTGACTAGCCTGGTCTGCAAAGCTATGGAGCGCATCATCATGGCACTCATTAACAAAGACATTGGTAACCTCCAAGCACTTGACCCAACCCAGGTCAGCTTGGTTGAGTGCAGATCATGCCTACTGAACCTGTATGACATCTTGCAGACAGTCACCAAGGCATTAGATGAGGGGAGAGGTGGTTCACACATACTACCTGGGCCTCGCCAAGGCTTTTGACACCATTCCCTACTCGGGTATTATTGATAAACTCAGTAGCCTGTACATAAACTCATACATCACAGGATGGTTGCCAACAGGCTTACACACAGAACTCACATGGTAAGACTAGCAGCCTCCAGGTCCAACTCTTAACCAGTCACAACTGGTGTCCCACAGGACTCAGTCCTGGGACCCCTACTGTTTGGCATATACTTCTCAGAGGTACAGGCAAACACAGGTGGATTACAGCAGACCATATTTGGCAATGACTACAAACTGGGAGCCATAATTGACAGTCCAGCTGACACAGACATCCTTTAAAGGGCCTCACAGAGACTGACACAGGGTATCAAAGTCATGGCCTCAAGCTAAGTCACTGGCCTCAAACATATGTCCTATGCAGCCAGACTGAATAAACTATTTTATTTATTTATTTATTTTACATTTGTTGACCGGGCTAGTCCAACTGGATATATGTCCATTTTCAGTGGAGGCCCGGGGAGAAAAGCTCCAAGGTCATAGTTAGATTAACAAAAACATTGATGTTGTTACACAAGATAATATACTGGTTAATACATATACAATTATAAACCTATAACAAGTGAGTACAATTAAATACACTGATGCTTACAGACCAAATAAGAGAAAACAAGAATTATTAAATGATTTCACGAGGTACAGATTTGAACAGCCAGACAAGGAGGGCTAAAATAGAGTGTTCTTTGGTTTTTGGGTTAGGCGGAGGCTGAGAGAAGCCTAGGTACGACTGGGACAATTAGTCTGGACTGGAGCAAGGGCATAACCATTTGGATTTCAAGTATGCTCTAAGATGTAATTTAAATTGGTGCTGAGAGGGCATAAGTCTTAGGTTGTTTGGTAGGGCGTTCCAGGATTTGCCAATGGAATTGGCATATAGTGCATCACCACCAGCATTGTTAGATTTAATGGTCCTTACTTGTAGACTTTTGGAAGACCTGAGGGAATTAAGGTTGGAGTACGGGGTAAGTATTTTGTTCAGTGAGGGAGTTTTACCTGGATGGTTAATAATTTTAAAAGCCTCAGTTAGCTGGTTGAATTTGTGTAAATTGGGCAGTTCCAGCCATTGAGACCTTAAATTTAGGCAGTGATGAGTGCGATAGCGTTCCTGTTATGAATCTGGCTATGTGATTATAGGTAGTTGTTAGTTTATTAAGTTCTTTCTTGTTTAGGAAGGAGAATATCGGGGAGGCATAAAGGAGAGTGGAGTAGGTGGGTTGGGCAATAGTCAGTTTGGTGTGCGGAGTTAAGAAGGCCTTTATTCTATACATCGACCCAAGTTTTCTGTTAACCGATTTAATAGTTAAGTTTACATGTATATCAAATTTAAGTTTATGGTCTATGGTCACCCCTAGTAGTTTGGTATTGGATACGGGTAGATAATGGTCCCATTGTTGGAGGACACATGGAAAGAAGGATTGTTGGTGTTGAGGGGTTCTATAGTTTGAGCAGTCACTGAGGTGGGGAAAAAGAAGTAATTTGGTTTTGGCAGGGTTAAGTAAGAGTTTAAGTTCCGAGAACCATTTTTCGACAGTAGAGAAGCAGTTTTGGGTTGTGGCTTGGAGTTTGGCGAGAGATTCATCAGAGCAGATCAGGGTGGAGTCATCTGCATATTGAATACAGGTGGCTTTGGGAATAATTGAGTGTAGGCCATTTATGAAAATGGAGAAAATAAGGGGACCAAGGATAGATCCTTGGGGGACACCAATATTAGTTGGGAGTAGGTCTGATAGGCTGTTTTGCCACTGGACGGCCTGTTTTCTACTAGAGATAGGCATTAAACCAACTTATGGTTAGTTTACTAAGATGTAATGTTTCCAGTGCCTGAAGCAGTAGTTGGTGGTTGACCATATCGAAGGCTTTCGACAGGTCTAGAAAGAGCGCAGAGGATATTAGTTTATTATTGCGATTGTGGTTGACTGAGTCTACAAAGGAGAGAAGAGCTGTGGTTGTGCTGTGATGGGGGCGGAAGCCATGTTGGGTATTTGATAGGAGGTTGTTATGTATGAGGTAGGTAATGAGTTCTTTATGGACACAGCGTTCCATAATTTTGGCTAAGGGAGACAGTATGGCTATGGGCATCTCGTTTTACTCAGAGATGATCTCTGCTGGCCTACAAAGCCATGTCCATCTCAGGCTTAATGGATATGCTCCACCTATGGGAATCCATGTCACAGTGAGCCACACGCTGTAGTGAGCTAAACCTTGCCACAGCAATAACTAGATCATGCTGGAGGGACAGATTCCTGTCACAGAAACTCCCCATGCTTTGGAACAACATCCCTAATTACATTCTACAGAGCCCCTCACTAACACTCTTCAAGAGAAACCTTAAAGAGTGGATGGGGAACAGTAGATACACCCCAGGGATCCCACCATTGTCTCTCCTCCACAGAGAGACAGTTAATTAATCAATGGGGTGGCAAAAGCTGACACATTTTGGCTAGGCCTATGAATGCCCTCGGGCAGTTAGCTAAATACCTACCTATGAACCCATACATACAGTATCAGCACATGCTGATAGCTTAATTTACTGTTCGGGTGTTGACTTACCTTGTGCCAATAGCAGTTGTGTGTGCAATAGTTGAGGGCTGCCTATGTTGGATGCACACAGTAGACTGCCTATACACGACAATTTACAGTTAGTCTTGTGTGTGTGCCATCCATTTTTACTGTGTGTGCAGGTGGAGAAAGGTGTCAGTCCCTAGGTGCCTACACTGTCAGTGTGTGTGCTATACATTCCCTCCTTGCCAAGGCATGGGCATACTGGGCACACCTCCGTCTGCCTAGTGGGGCTGGCTCAGGGTGTTCATGGTCTGAGTACCTCTGTGCCTGTGGGGCCCTTGGCAATGCTGGTGGGCTGTGAGGGCCTTCACCATTCTGTTCCTGCTGCAGCTGTATCCACAGGATCATACTGTGTAGCATGGCACATATTTTGAAGATGTGGGCACACGTGCCTGGAGAGTACTGCAAGGCTCCACCAGATATGTCCAAGCAATGGAACCGTGATTTAAGCATCCCAAACATATGCTCTATGATGATTCTGGTTTGTGCATGTGCCTCATTATGGCATTCTTGCATGGGTGTGTGTACATTTCTGATGGGAGTCATCATCCACGGTTCCAGTGCATAGCCAGCATCCCCCACCAGGTGGCCATATGGGATGTCCCCCCTGGCAAATACCTGATACAGCTGTGAGGCATGCCAGATGTGGGAGACGTGATGGCTTCCAAGGCTGCCAGCACACACATCCATGATAATGCCCTGGGCATTGCACACAACCTGGCAGTTGATGGAAGGGTATCCCTTGCGGTTTATGTAGCACCTACCCTGCTCACCGGGTGGTGACTTGATGTGTATGTGCGTGAAGTCTATTGCACCCAGTACCTCCAGGTATTCTGCCACACGGTGGAAGAGACGCATATTGCTGGCCAACTCCTCCTGCATTCGGGGGAAGTATATGTGCTCATTGGCATGTGGTAATATGGCATCCAGGAAATGGTGAAGTACCCTGGATGCTGATGCCTGTGAGATCCCCATGATATCCCCAGTTGGCCTTTGAAAGGTACCTGTGGCTAGTATTCTCAGGCTTACACATACCTTCGTATCCACTGTGACGGGTTCCCCTCTGTTTGTTCTGGCTCTGAGGTGTGGCCGGCACAGCTCCACAAGTTGCTGAAGGGTGTCCCTGTCCACCCTGTAACACTCTATTATCTCCAGATCATGTAGCCCCTGGTAGGTTACCCTGGGTCTGAACACTCTTCTCCTCCTCTGGTGCCTGAAGTAGTTGTCAGCATCATCCTCCACACTACCTTCAGTCTCCAACACATGCTGGTGGATCAAAGCTATGGCAGCCCCTAACATGTACATATTAAAAGTTCCCCGTATGTATACACCAATGGTGCAGAGTGTATGGGAATACACAAGTGTGTGTGAGGTGCTTTCACACTTTGTACTATTGTGCTATGGATGCTGCTGATGTCATTGGCTGTGTATGAGCAATTCCAGCTGCAGGGTATCTTAATTATAGGTTTTACAGTGAGTACTGCAATTGTGGGGCCTGTAGTGTGGAGTTATGCTTGCCTGCCATGATTAATATGTTGCCCTTTAATTCACTTTTAAACCTGGATCCCCTCACATTGTCAGGCATGCATCCACCTGCCAGCTTTCTTGTTTTGTACTTTCCCTACCCAGTCATGTGTTGCAAAATGTGTTTTGTAGCTGATATAATGCAATTCTGCTTTGTTCTGCTGTGACACTTTACTGTTTTCTTTGCAGTACAGCCCCTCCCCTTTCCTGTTCTGCAGATAGCTGCTTGCAGCCTTGTTAGCTGTTGTCAATGGCCCACTGTAGGTTCCTAGATGTTAATTAGTCATCTGTATTCCAATTTCCCTGCTGCAGCATTTCCTTATTTATTTCCTATATCCTTCCTGTTTCAGCTCCAGTGCACGCTGTGCAAACACCTCCGTTCACATGCATACGCGGTTACCTTGTGTGCTTTCAGCTAAGCAAAGCTAAAGCCAGTTCAACACACCCCTTTCCTGCAGCTTTGCTTAGCTACGGGCAAACCGGGTTAGCACTGCTCCAATGTGCTCACAGCAAAGGTGACACACCCCTCTCTTGATGTCATCTTTATCTCATGAGCACACCTCGGTGTTATAATGCTATTTATTTATTTTACATTTGTTGACCGGGCTAGTCTAGCTGGATACATGTCCATTTTCAGTAGAGGCCCGGGGAGTTAAGCTCCAGAGTTTAGGATGAATTTACATTAAAGAAATAACATGAAAGTAAAGAGTAAAAAGAGTACAAAGAGTACAAACAAAGCTATGCTGTGAGGTGCATCCTTACACCGGCGGGGAATCTGTGATTCACTATAACTCCTCTCATTTGCATGAGATTGCCTACTAATTCCTAGATACTGCGCATAACACTGACACAGCCCCTTAGCAACCCTTGCACCATGGTGTGGTGTAACATGCCTGCCATTGACTATTACAGGGAAATCATGGTGCTACATAAACCGCAAGGGATACCCTTCCATCAACTGCCAGGTTGTGTGCAATGCCCAGGGCATTATCATGGATGTGTGTGCTGGCAGCCTTGGAAGCCATCACGTCTCCCACATCTGGCATGCCTCACAGCTGTATCAGGTATTTGCCAGGGGGGACATCCCATATGGCCACCTGGTGGGGGATGCTGGCTATGCACTGGAACCGTGGATGATGACTCCCATCAGAAATGTACACACACCCATGCAAGAATGCCATAATGAGGCACATGCACAAACCAGAATCATCATAGAGCATATGTTTGGAATGCATAAATCACGGTTCCATTGCTTGGACATATCTGGTAGAGCCTTGCAGTACTCTCCAGGCACGTGTGCCCACATCTTCAAAATATGTGCCATGCTACACAGTATGATCCTGTGGATACAGCTGCAGCAGGAACAGAATGGTGAAGGCCCTCACAGCCCACCAGCATTGCCAAGGGCCCCACAGGCACAGAGGTACTCAGACCATGAACACCCTGAGCCAGCCCCACTAGGCAGACGGAGGCGTGCCCAGTATGCCCATGCCTTGGCAAGGAGGGAATGTATAGCACACACACTGACAGTGTAGGCACCTAGGGACTGACACCTTTCTCCACCTGCATACACAGTAAAAATGGATGGCACACACACAAGACTACCTGTAAATTGTCGTGTATAGGCAGTCTACTGTGTGCATCCAACATAGGCAGCCCTCAACTATTGCACACACAACTGCTATTGGCACAAGGTAAGTCAACACCCGAACAGTAAATTAAGCTATCAGCATGTGCTGATACTGTATGTATGGGTTCATAGGTAGGTATTTAGCTAACTGCCCGAGGGCATTCATAGGCCTAGCCAAAATGTGTCAGCTTTTGCCACCCCATTGATTAATTAACTGTCTCTCTGTAGAGGAGAGACAATGGCGGGATCCCTGGGGTGTATCTACTGTTCCCCATCCACTCTTTAAGGTTTCTCTTGAAGAGTGTTAGTGAGGGGCTCTGTAGAATGTAATTAGGGATGTTGTTCCAAAGCATGGGGAGTTTCTGTGACAGGAGTCTGTCCCTCCAGCATGATCTAGTTATTGCTGTGGCAAGGTTTAGCTCACTACAGCGTGTGGCTCACTGTGACATGGATTCCCATAGGTGGAGCATATCCATTAAGCCTGAGTTGGACATGGCTTTGTAGGCCAGCAGAGATCATCTCTGAGTAAAACGAGATGTCACTGAGTAAAGCAGGAGTTTATTCAGTCTGGCTGCATAGGACATATGTTTGAGGCCAGTGACTTAGCTTGAGGCCATGACTTTGATACCCTGTGTCAGTCTCTGTGAGGCCCTTTAAAGGATGTCTGTGTCAGCTGGACTGTCAATTATGGCTCCCAGTTTGTAGTCATTGCCAAATATGGTCTGCTGTAATCCACCTGTGTTTGCCTG
Organism: Protopterus annectens; assembly: GCF_019279795.1. Taxonomy (NCBI): domain Eukaryota; kingdom Metazoa; phylum Chordata; order Ceratodontiformes; family Protopteridae; genus Protopterus; species Protopterus annectens. The sequence continues at coordinate 983,624,379 of NC_056739.1, read as the reverse complement.
TACCTCTGAGAAGTATATGCCAAACAGTAGGGGTCCCAGGACTGAGTCCTGTGGGACACCAGTTGTGACTGGTTAAGAGTTGGACCTGGAGGCTGCTAGTCTTACCATGTGAGTTCTGTGTGTAAGCCTGTTGGCAACCATCCTGTGATGTATGAGTTTATGTACAGGCTACTGAGTTTATCAATAATACCCGAGTAGGGAATGGTGTCAAAAGCCTTGGCGAGGCCCAGGTAGTATGTGTGAACCACCTCTCCCCTCATCTAATGCCTTGGTGACTGTCTGTAAGATGTCATACAGGTTCAGTAGGCATGATCTGCACTCAACCAAGCTGACCTGGGTTGGGTCAAGTGCTTGGAGGTTACCAATGTCTTTGTTAATGAGTGCCATGATGATGCGCTCCATAGCTTTGCAGACCAGGCTAGTCAGGCTTATGGGGTGGTAGTTTCCATGGTCAGTTGTGTTTCCACCTTGGTGGAGTGGAATAACCATTGCTATGCGCCATTGTATGGGCATGTAGCCTGTGTAGAGGCTGAGGTTGAAAAGCATAATTAGGTGAAGGGTTAGTTTGGCTTGTAGTGTTTGCAAGACGCAGTCTGGGACACCATCTGCCTCCATTGATGGTGTGTTTTGCCATTTGAGAGGGCTATTTTCACCTATGTGTCTCTGATGTCTGGGAGACTGTACTTTTCGGGTATTGTTGTGGGCTCTTTAGGGGGTGAAGTTTGCAGTGAATGCATCTGCAAAGATGTTGGCGATATCAGTAGGTTCAGTGTATTTTGTGCTATATTGCACTGGCACAGCACAAATCTGTGTATTACCAGTTATATCCTTGACATAGCCAAAGAAGGCTTTGTGATTATCTTTCGAATCCTTGCCTATTTTCCTCTGATGTTAGCCTTGGATGATTTCATGAAGGACCTAAGTTTCTTACTAATACTGGTCACAGATGTCTGCCCTTCTTGGGATTTGCTGTTTTTCTGGACTACTGTCCTACTTCTGTTGTATAGCCTGTTTATTGCAGGGTCCACCAGACTGGTGTCCTTGTCTTGGAGGAGCGAGTCTTGGTTTACCAGTGCTGGCACGATCCATACATCGTAGGTGCTTATAGAGTGCATTTGTAAATCTTTCTGTATCTTGAGCAGTGTTTTCCCTTAGCATGGGGGCTGTGAAACCTCTCACGTCTGTCTTTAGTAGTGTGAAGTCAGCTGCAGGAAAGGTTTTCACTGTGCTTTCCTTGGGTGGGGGAGATGGTTGGGTGTGGAAATCATCAGTGAATAGTTCATGGTCAGATCTAACCAGTGACCGGTTTACCTCTGCAGTGGTGCACCTGTCGCCCATGTTGGTGATTACCACTTCTAGTATGTTTCCACCTCTGGTTGGGGGGTTTACCATCTGATACAGGGCATTTGATGTGATAAATCCCAGGAAGCGCTGGGCCTGGAAGTGAGTACTCGAGTAAGTTTTCCAGTTAATGGTAGGGTAATTGAAATCGACCAATACCAGGGTGTTCGGTAGGACTGTCATGTTTTCCACTGTCTCCAGGTAGGTGGAGTGGTGGTCTTGGGTCATGGAGGGTGATCTGTAGCAGGTCACAGTTTGCATTGTAGTTGTGGCTGATGTTACCTGCACATGGATGATCTCAGAGGTATCATACTGCCCCACTAACCTGGAGGTGTAGGTATCCCTGATGAATATGGATACACCCTCTCCATGTCTGTGTCAGTCCATGTTCTGTGGCAGAAATGTGTGGTATGGGTTGTAGTCCGGTAGTGCTTGTGTGCTCTCAGGAGCCTTAAAACAGGTTTCAGTTACTCCACAGATGTTGACATTGTCCATACCGAGGAGCGCTGTGAGTGCGTACATTTTGTGATTACAACTCATGGCGTTGAGTAGCATAACCCTCATTGATTTTTCTATTGTGCTGTTTACAGAGGTGGGATTCACCTTTGAGCCTTGCCTAAAAAGGCACCATGGGGGTGCCAAGAGCCTTGGCCAGTATTCGAAAGCCTAAGGCTGACAAATGCAAGCCGGTATGGTATTGTTGCATGCATGTTTCCCATCTGTGCTTGTTTCTCATCTTTCCTGTAGGTAACCTACTGGTAAGCAATAGAAAGCCTTAAATTGATATAAGTCTTCTAGCTTCCAAGATGGGCTTTTGGAGTGATTAAGTATCAGTGTTCTGTATTTTCTTGCTGTACTTAACTGTTTTCTGACTACATGGTGATTTCTCCCAATCATCAAGATTTTTCTTGAAGAGTGCTAATGAGGAGCTTTGTTTGATATAGATAGGTAATTTATTCCAGAGTATAGGAAGTCTCTGGGACAGGAATCTATCCCTCCGGCATGTTCTGTTTATTGTGGTGACAAGGTTTAGGTCCCTAGAGCGTGTAGATCGGAGGGATTGGGATTTCTTTAAGTTGAGCATGTCCAACAGCTCTGGGTTTGACATAGCTTTGTATGTTAGGTAGAGATTACCTCTGAGTAGCCGATATGCGACGGAATAAAGCTGGAGTTTTTTTGAGACGGTCTGTGTAGGGCTTAGAATTAAAACTCAACCATTTGTTAACAATCCTGATGAACAATTGAATGAGGAATGGGTGAAAGCCCAACACACAGCAACAATGGCGTTTTTTGAGATTTTAACTTATTTTTATGAGAGAATTATTGACACTAATATTGCAGATATTAAAATACTATGTGAAAATATTAAACCCTTTGAGGGACAAACAGTTTACAACTCATGCTTATCTAAGCTCTCCAAAGAACTACTTTCTTTGGAACAAACATTAAAAAATAATAAAATACACAAATTTCAAAGGGATGTGGCAGATTATGCTGAGGATTATCCGTTTGGAATTAAAAAACATGTGAGGTTCAGGGAGGGGGATTCAGGACAAACAAGAGTTAGGAATAAGAGACCAAGGTCTATACTGAAAAAATCCAAGACAGATTTCAGCAGTACATCAGGGGAGGAATCCTCCACCATGGAACCTGAACATTTACTTATTCAAGAGTCCCCAGTGCATAAGAAAACAAGAAGTATGGATTACCCTTTAGGGTTAAGCGACACGGGGGTAGAAAACATAGGCACAGATACAGTCAAGAATTTGGAAACATTACTGGATGTACTGATACAGAAATAAATGGTTATCAAAATGTACATAATATTTCCTCTGTGTCACTGACTGAAACACAATTAAAGGTACTTGACAAAGGGTTATCTTTTGTTCCCAGCTTTTTTGTTAATGAATATAATTTTGTACAGGATGTGTTGTCATTTTGTCATCTACTTAATTTGAAATAGTTTTTTTGATGATAAGGATAATTCTCAAAGATCTACTGGTTTTCGCTTTCGAAAATTCACTTTCCAGCCACCAATGGACAAACATGTCACATCAGGGACGTACACTTTAAACAAGAGAAATCATTCATACTGGGTAACAATTTATCGGAGTCAGAATTCTGGGCAGTAAAGGATTTGAGGGACAATCCAATATTGTTATTACCACAGCAGATAAGAGGGATGCTGTTGTGGTAATGGATATGGAACAATATGTTTCTGAGGCACAAACACAGTTACGGAATAATAAGCATTATATGTCTATGCCCTTAGACCCCACCAATAGATTTAAACAGGAGATAGATTAATTTTTGGACTTAGCTGTTGAAGAGGGAATTATTGATAAAAATACCCAGAAACAGCTAACAGTGATTGATCCACATAGACAAACTTTTTATTTATTGCCCAAAATTCATAAAAATCTAACTAAACCACCTGGTAGACCTATTGTTTCAGGCAGGGGCTCTTTAACAAAACCACTTTCAGAGTTCTTGACTCTACATTTACAACCTCTTTTGAGCTTAGTTAGATCCAGGTTGAAAGACACAACTGAATTTCTACAAATTGTGGCAGACTCCCAACTTGAGCCCGGCTGGTGGATTTGCACCCTTGATGTTAAATCTTTATATACGAATATTCCACATTGGACCGGATTACAGGCCATTGAATATTGGTTGGCCAAGGGTAATCTTTACCCACCGGGTTTTAATACTCTGATACTTTGTATGGTGGAACAGGCACTAACCAAGAATGTTTTCTATATTCATCAGGATTGTTATTGGCAAGTCCAAGGCACAGCAATGGGGGCATCATTTGCACCAATATATGCCGACCTATTTATGGGGTTCTTGGAGGAACAGCTTATCTATGATAAGGCCCATAATATTTACATAGAGGAATTGGACATCTGGCGCAGGTACCTTGATGATTGCTGGCTCGTTTGAAGGTCTGATCAGGAATATCTATTGGAGTTCGTTCAATACCTAAATGACAAGTGGGGTATTGAATTCACCCTTAATATGCAATATAGTGAAAGTCAATACTTGGATGTCTTTATCACTAGGAATATTGATCATACACTTGACAAAAAACATTTTAGAAAATACCCGCAATACAATACCCTGTTGGATGCCAATAGTTTACATCCAAAACATCCAAAACATATCATAAGAAACATTCCCAAGTCTCAATTTTTGAGAATTAAAAGGATATGTTCCAATCAAGCAAGTTATGAACATTATCAGCAAGACTTAAAGAACAGATTTAAGGCTAGAGGTTATAAACTGGCTCATATTATGTCAGCATATAATTGCGCGGATCAATTCAATAGAAATGAGCTGCTTAATTACAAAGAAAAAAACAACACAGGGGTGGTGCCCATTAGATTTGTGACCGCATTTGGCAGGAACATTAATGTTGTTAAAAATGTGATTAAAAGCAATTGGAATATTTTACTAGCCAATCCAGCCTTAGCCAATATTCTTGCCTCGGATTACCAGTTTTCATATAGGAGAGGTCGTACCTTGCAATCATATCTGAATTTACATAAAAAGGGAAGACAAAGAAATACAGGTGGTATACAACTTACACTTTCTGGTGACCAATTAAGGGGTTCCTTTTCCTGTGGTCATTGTTCATTTTGTGTTTATATGAGGAAATCTAAAGAATTTTCCAGCAGGAATACAACAAAAATTTTTGAGATTAGATGTTTTGGCAATTGCGGAACCAATTGGGTCATATATCTTGCCACTTGCTCCTGTTCTGCCTTTATATTGGGCAGACCTCAAGACCGCTGAGAATCAGGATGTCAGAACATTTTAGTGACATTAGGAACAAACATCTTCTAGTGCTTTATATAAACATGTATTGTCTCATACCAGGGCAAAGTTTCAGTTTCAAATCATTGATGCCATCAGGGGTGACAATATTAATACATTTGGATGGCACAATATGCTCAACAGCAAAGAAAAGGCCTGGATTATTGGACTTGGGGAGTTATTTAACCCGGGTCTTAATGATCATTTATAAAATGATATATATTCACAAGTTGTTTAATCAGGTTAGCATGTTTTTACAGTTTAATATATTAAGATATTTAGATTTGATTAAGTTTTCTGTTCTCATTATGTTTATGTAAAAATTTTTATTTTTCTGGTTTGATACCTTTAAATGGGTAATTATCCTCACCTATTTTCTTATTAGCCAATTATTCCATGGCTATATTAAGTCAGTTGATGGAATGTTATGCTATCACTGAAGAAGGCTGTGTGCCGAAAACGGTCTATTTGTTTGGGTCAGAGCACATGAATAAATGGTTAATGGATACTTTCATTCTGGGTGCTGGTTGCCTTTTTGACTTTCAGTACTGTGGAATGCCTATAGTAAAAGGTGTAGTCTAAAAACCATGAAACATGTATACAGTTCAGATGGCTTAGTGGTAAGTCCCATGACTATGGTGTGCATGGTCCAGGGTTCAAGACCTGCAATGCTTTTAAAAATGTTTTTTTACTCCAGAATTTAAGCTGCTGTAACCATGTTTAAAAGTGTTTGTGCGACATTAACCCAGCAGTTAAACACAGTTAAATGAAATTTAAAAACATATAACCTGTGCGTGCAAACACGGTCACATCTGCTACCTACTCAGGATATATATATATTTCAGTGTAGTAACATCTAACTATGTGCTTAATTAACATTACAATCTCTGTTGACTTTACTCTCCGGCACACATGGGTTTATATGGGTGTTTCAAATGTTTATTATACTGAAGATTACTACCTAAATATGCAAGCTGTGGTTAAGGTATACTTTTTAACATGAAAAACATCTCTGACTTTATTGGGATTTGAACCACGAATGCACAGATACTATGCGAATGCTGTAACCATTACATTATTGACATTAATGCTGCTTCTGCCTATTTCCTATTTAGATGATTTCTATGTGCAAGCTAGGCTAAGCAAAGGGTGGAGGCGCCCAAAACCACTGAGCTTCACTTACTCTTGAAATGAAAACATAACAAATAAAATGACAGACAATAAATTAAATTTCCAACTACATTAGGCATAGCCCCTCACTGACGCACTTCAAGAGAAACCTTGATGTGTGAATGGGTAACAGAATATACACCCCTGGGATCATGTGTCCCAGAACCATACAGCCAGGGGGAGTCACGTTAACATGCACTTTTTAGATCACTAAGTGCCCCTATCACCCTCCGCCACCCCAGTCTTCAACATCTTCCGGCAACTCTGCCTGGAATCACTTCATTGGCTATGCTTGACAGAGGCTCAGTTACTTCATCAATGGTGCAGAGAAAGCCAACACACTGTAGCTATGCTTCTAAATGCCCTTGGGCAGATAGCCTACTACCAATCTGTGAACCTCTAAAGTGCAGGCCATCACAGAAATAATATGTAAATAAACAGAGCTTTCAGATCACAATATACAGTGAGAAATCACCATGTAGTCAGAAAACAGTTAAGTACAGCAAGAAAATACAGAACACTGATACTTAATCACTCCAAAAGCCTATCTTGGAAGCTAGAAGACTTATATCAATTTAAGGCTTTCTATTGCTTACCAGTAGGTTACCTACAGGAAAGATGAGAAACAAACACAGATGGGAAACATGCATGCAACAATACCATACCGGCTTGCATTTGTCAGCCTTAGGCTTTCGAATACTGGCCAAGGCTCTTGGCACCCCCATGGTGCCTTTTTAGGCAAGGCTCAAAGGTGAATCCCACCTCTGTAAACAGCACAATAGAAAAATCAATGAGGGTTATGCTACTCAACGCCAGGAGTTGTAATCACAAAATGTACACACTCACAGCGCTCCTCGGTATGGACAACGTCAACATCTGTGGAGTAACTGAAACCTGTTTTAAGGCTCCTGAGAGCACGCAAGCACTACCTTACTACAACCCATACCACACATTTCTGCCACAGAACATGGACTGACACAGACATGGAGGGGGTGTATCCATATTCATCAGGGATACCTACACCTCCAGGTTAGTGGGGCAGTATGATACCTCTGAGATCATCCATGTGCAGGTAACATCAGCCACAACTACAATGCAAACTGTGACCTGCTACAGATCACCCTCCATGACCCAAGACCACCACTCCACCTACCTGGAGACAGTGGAAAACATGACAGTCCTACCGAACACCCTGGTATTGGTCGATTTCAATTACCCTACCATTAACTGGAAAACTTACTCGAGTACTCACTTCCAGGCCCAGCGCTTCCTGGGATTTATCACATCAAATGCCCTGTATCAGATGGTAAACCCCCCAACCAGAGGTGGAAACATACTAGAAGTGGTAATCACCAACATGGGCGACAGGTGCACCACTGCAGAGGTAAACCGGTCACTGGTTAGATCTGACCATGAACTATTCACTGATGATTTCCACACCCAACCCAAGGAAAGCACAGTGAAAACCTTTCCTACAGCTGACTTCACACTACTAAAGACAGAGGTGAGAGGTTTCACAGCCCCCATGCTAAGGGAAAACACTACTCAAGATACAGAAAGATTTACAAATGCACTCTATAAGCACCTACGATGTATGGATCATGCCAGCACAGGTAAACCAAGACTCGCTCCTCCAAGACAACAACACCAGTCTGGTGGACCCTGCAATAAACAGGCTAAACAACAGAAGTAGGACAGTAGTCCAGAAAAAACAGCAAATCCCAAGAAGGGCAGACATCCGTGACCAGTATTAGTAAGAAACTTAGGTCCTTCATGAAATCATCCAAGGCTAACTTCAGAGGAAAATAGGCAAAGATTCGAAAGATAACCACAAAGCCTTCTTTGGCTATGTCAAGGATCTAACTGGTAACACACAGATTTGTGCTGTGCCAGTGCAATATAGCACAAAATATACTGAACCTACTGATATCGCCAACATCTTTGCAGATACATTCACTGCAAACTTCACCCCCTAAAGAGCCCACAACAATACCCGAAAAGTACAGTATCCCAGACATCAGAGATACACAGGTGAAAATAGCCCTCTCAAATGGCAAAACACACCATCAATGGAGGCAGATGGTGTCCCAGACTGCGTCTTGCAAACACTACAAGCCAAACTAACCCCTCACCTAATTATGCTTTTCAACCTCAGCCTCTACACAGGCTACATGCCCATACAATGGCGCATAGCAATGGTTATTCCACTCCACCAAGGTGGAAACACAACTGACCATGGTAACTACCACCCCATAAGCCTGACTAGCCTGGTTTGCAAAGCTATGGAGTGCGTCATCATGGCACTCATTAACAAAGACATTGGTAACCTCCAAGCACTTGACCCAACCCAGGTCAGCTTGGTTGAGTGCAAATCATGCCTACTGAACCTGTATGACATCTTACAGACAGTCACCAAGGCATTAGATGAGGGGAGAGGTGGTTCACACATACTACCTGGGCCTCGCCAAGGCTTTTGACATCATTCCCTACTCGGGTATTATTGATAAACTCACTAGCCTGTACATAAACTCATACATCACAGGATGGTTGCCAACAGGCTTACACACAGAACTCACATGGTAAGACTAGCAGCCTCCAGGTCCAACTCTTAACCAGTCACAACTGGTGTCCCACAGGACTCAGTCCTGGGACCCCTACTGTTTGTCATATACTTCTCAGAGGTACAGGCAAACACAGGTGGATTACAGCAGACCATATTTGGCAATGACTACAAACTGGGAGCCATAATTGACAGTCCAGCTGACACAGACATCCTTTAAAGGGCCTCACAGAGACTGACACAGGGTATCAAAGTCATGGCCTCAAGCTAAGTCACTGGCCTCAAACATATGTCCTATGCAGCCAGACTGAATAAACTCCTGCTTGACTCAGTGACATCTCGTTTACTCAGAGATGATCTCTGCTGGCCTACAAAGCCATGTCCAACTCAGGCTTAATGGATATGCTCCACCTATGGGAATCCATGTCACAGTGAGCCACACGCTGTAGTGAGCTAAACCTTGCCACAGCAATAACTAGATCATGCTGGAGGGACAGATTTCTGTCACAGAAACTCCCCATGCTTTGGAACAACATCCATAATTACATTCTACAGAGCCCCTCACTAACACTCTTCAAGAGAAACCTTAAAGAGTGGATGAGGAACAGTAGATACACCCCAGGGATCCCGCCATTGTCTCTCCTCCACAGAGAGACAGTTAATTAATCAATGGGGTGGCAAAAGCTGACACATTTTGGCTAGGCCTATGAATGCCCTCGGGCAGTTAGCTAAATACCTACCTATGAACCCATACATACAGTATCAGCACATGCTGATAGCTTAATTTACTGTTCGGGTGTTGACTTACCTTGTGCCAATGGCAGTTGTGTGTGCAATAGCTGAGGGCTGCCTATGTTGGATGCACACAGTAGACTGCCTATACATGACAATTTACAGTTAGTCTTGTGTGTGTGCCATCCATTTTTACTGTGTGTGCAGGTGGAGAAAGGTGTCAGTCCCTAGGTGCCTACACTGTCAGTGTGTGTGCTATACGTTCCCTCCTTGCCAAGGCATGGGCATACTGGGCACGCCTCCGTCTGCCTAGTGGGGCTGGCTCAGGGTGTTCATGGTCTGAGTACCTCTGTGCCTGTGGGGCCCTTGGCAATGCTGGCGGGCTGTGAGGGCCTTCACCATTCTGTTCCTGCTGCAGCTGTATCCACAGGATCATACTGTGTAGCATGGCACATATTTTGAAGATGTGGGCACACGTGCCTGGAGAGTACTGCAAGGCTCCACCAGATATGTCCAAGCAACGGAACCGTGATTTAAGCATCCCAAACATATGCTCTATGATGATTCTGGTTTGTGCATGTGTCTCATTATGGCGTTCTTGCATGGGTGTGTGTACATTTTTGATGGGAGTCATCATCCACGGATCCAGTGCATAGCCAGCATCCCCCACCAGGTGGCCATATGGGATGTCCCCCCCTGGCAAATACCTGTTACAGCTGTGAGGCATGCCAGATGTGGGAGACGTGATGGCTTCCAAGGCTGCCAGCACACACATCCATGATAATGCCCTGGGCATTGCACACAACCTGGCAGTTGATGGAAGGGTATCCCTTGCGGTTTATGTAGCACCTACCCTGCTCACCGGGTGGTGACTTGATGTGTATGTGCGTGAAGTCTATTGCACCCAGTACCTCCAGGTATTCTGCCACACGGTGGAAGAGACGCATATTGCTGGCCAACTCCTCCTGCATTCGGGGGAAGTATATGTGCTCATTGGCATGTGGTAATATGGCATCCAGGAAATGGTGAAGTACCCTGGATGCTGATGCCTGTGAGATCCCCATGATATCCCCAGTTGGCCTTTGAAAGGTACCTGTGGCTAGTATTCTCAGGCTTACACATACCTTCGTATCCACTGTGACGGGTTCCCCTCTGTTTGTTCTGGCTCTGAGATGTGGCCGGCACAGCTCCACAAGTTGCTGAAGGGTGTCCCTGTCCACCCTGTAATGCTCTATTATCTCCAGATCATGTAGCCCCATGGTAGGTTACTCTGGGCCTGAACACTCTTCTCCTCCTCTGGTGCCTGAAGTAGTTGTCAACATCATCCTCCACACTACCTTCAGTCTCCAACACATGCTGGTGGATCAAAGCTATGGCAGCCCCTAACATGTACATATTAAAAGTTCCCCGTATATATACACTAATGGTGCAGAGTGTATGGGAATACACAAGTGTGTGTGAGGTGCTTTCACACTTTATACTATTGTGCTATGGATGCTGCTGATGTCATTGGCTGTGTATGAGCAATTCCAGCTGCAGGGTATCTTAATTATAGGTTTTACAGTGAGTACTACAATTGTGGGGCTTGTAGTGTGGAGTTATGCTTGCCTGCCATGATTAATATGTTGCCCTTTAATTCACTTTTAAACCTGGATCCCCTCACATTGTCAGGCATGCATCCATCTGCCAGCTTTCTTGTTTTGTACTTTCCCTACCCAGTCATGTGTTGCAAAATGTGTTTTGTAGCTGATATAATGCAATTCTGCTTTGTTCTGTTGTGACACTTTACTGTTTTCTTTGCAGTACAGCCCCTCCCCTTTCCTGTTCTGCAGGTAGCTGCTTGCAGCCTTGTTAGCTGTTGTCAATGGCCCACTGTAGGTTCCTAGATGTTAATTAGTCATCTGTATTCCAATTTCTCTGCTGCAGCATTTCCTTATTTATTTCCTATATCCTTCCTGTTTCAGCTCCAGTGCACGCTGCGCAAACACCTCCGTTCACATGCATACGCGGTTACCTTGTGTGCTTTCAGCTAAGCAAAGCTAAAGCCATTTCAACACACCCCTTTCCTGCAGCTTTGCTTAGCTACGGGCAAACCGGGTTAGCACTGCTCCAATGTGCTCACAGCAAAGGTGACACACCCCTCTCTTGATGTCATCTTTATCTCATGAGCACACCTCGGTGTTATAATGCTATTTATTTATTTTACATTTGTTGACCGGGCTAATCTAGCTGGATACATGTCCATTTTCAGTAGAGGCCCGGGGAGTTAAGCTCCAGAGTTTAGGATGAATTTACATTAAAGAAATAACATGAAAGTAAAGAGTAAAAAGAGTACAAAGAGTACAAACAAAGCTATGCTGTGAGGTGCATCCTTACACCGGTGGGGAATCTGTGATTCACTATAACTCCTCTCATTTGCATGAGATTGCCTACTAATTCCTAGATACTGCGCATAACACTGACACAGCCCCTTAGCAACCCTTGCACCATGGTGTGGTGTAACATGCCTGCCATTGACCATTACAGGGAAATCATGATATGTGTTACATTGCAGTTTTATTCTATATTTTCTATTTTCCTTGCGATCCCATTTGCGCACCGCTGCCCTACGCTTAATCTTCGTGATAGTGCGAAAAAAAAAATTAAATGTTATTTTTATATTTTGTACATGTTTTTTATACCAATGGCTATATATTAAGCCATTAGCATATATTAACAATATAATACATGTGTTTGGCCAGCTGTCATGGCTCCGATTTTATGTTTGCAAAAATGTAAACCGTTTTTTACGGTTTACATTTCTGCATGCTTACACTACGCCTGCACCACTTCCTGTATCACTAATTATCTTCATTTGCATGCTACACTGCTGCAAATGGGGTAATTAGCATGCAGGTGCCGGGAGCTGTGCTGGCGTAGCGTACGCAGGTAGTGCACATGGAAACAGCTCGTACCTGGATTGCTCGCCAGCCATATTTGGTGTTGGAATGCCAACGCTATGCCTGCACCTGGTGCAAGCTTCGTGAATCCTGGGGGGTGTTAAGAGATGAAACCACCCTTGCAATCATATAGCTTATATTAGCTTCCATAGTAGTTTAAGAATGCAAGTACAAGAACAAGCTGTTAACAACTGAAGACAGTAAAGTCAGTTTTTGTTTGCAGTCCCAGGTTTCTACTAATAAGAAAATATATAAGACACAAGATATAGTAAAACACAAGATGTAGTGGACATCTGTACAATCACCAATTGCATAAAAAATATAATACCTGTTCAATACTGACTACAGAACAACTCACAAAGAAAGAAAGTGGGAGCCATAAAGGGTTTTAATACTTTACCATGAGGCAGAGACTTTATCTAGCAAAAATTGAGGAAAGATACACCCTCTTCCTGTTTCCTTGGGCTATGGAGTCAAGCAAAAGCCAAACCTCCTTTATCCTGCCAGAATTCACAATCACATACACATTCAGCGAACACCAAGGATGGAAAAAGTTAAAAACAAAGTCCACCTTAGTCTGCAAGTAAATGAACTTCTTCTGTACAGAATATCAAGATGAATTTAACTGGAGCATAACTCTCAAATGTACAGATTTTCACAGAATATTCAGATTTTTGCCTCATATTTTTGGCATTTTGTCATAAAATTGTGGTTTTTGGTAAGCCATTAGCAAATCATTGAGGAATTAATTCAGAAAATAATGACAGACATTCAAGAATCAGACTTCATACCCTTCAGAAAATTCATGCCAATGCAAAACCTGTTATTCTATCAACATTTTAAGCTTGTAAGAGGAGTAATTAAAATTGCCCCTATTTTTGGACCTTTGTTCCCTGTTATCCAGATTTCTTGTTCTAAGAGGTTGAGAGGTATAAACTGGAAGTTAATTTGAAGTGAGATAAGGCAAAAAAAGCCAAATTTAACTTCTTAGCTAAGATAAAACTTAGAATGAGATAAAAAGAGCGAGGGTGTGAATGCTGATGGATCTAGCTGGCTGGGAAAGAGACAATCACTGGGTCACTCTCTATATTAGCCTTCCTCTTATTCCACGCAGGTAAAACAGAATTAGTACTACTTACAGTAAAGATTGGAGCATTTACCTAGGTAATGTTTCACAGTTAAAATACAAAGCATTTGCTGTCCAAAGTTTTCATACCTCTCAAGAGTCCAGATTTTCACACAATACACACAATATCCAGATGTTTGCCTCATATTTTTGGTCTGTTCCTCTTAAAATGTGTGGTTTTCTTGCAAATCACTGGTAAATCATAGAGGCCTGAGGTCATGAAATAATACCAGACATTTGACTTTCAGACTTCATATCCTTCAGAAAATTCATGCCAATGCAAAACCTATTAGTCTTTCTAAGTTTGTAAGAGCAATATTTAAAAAGTGCCTCTGTTTTTGGGCTTTTGTCCTCCAACTATTTGTTGCTTTGTCCAGATTTTTTGTGCAAAGGTTTAGAGGTTTAGAAGGATGACTCAGTAAGACTGCATGAAGCTCTTGAGACCAGCTTTCTAAGGGTCTTCAGAGTCTAACTCTTGTTCTCCTTTTCTGCTGAATTCAAAGGACACCTACTGAGCTTGTTTGTTGTTCGTGGGGGTGGGGGTGGGGTGGGGGCAATACATAATGATATCATTGCCAGGAGCTTTTGAGATTAGACCTGTTTTCCATGGGTTTGCAAAGTCTAATACCGTCTCTCTCTCTCTGTCTGTCTGTGACTTTCTGTTAATCTCAAAAGTGTACCTCTGAGCTTCCGGGCTGGGGCAAATTGTACTTACGCAATACTACAACCTGGGAAAAGCTATGGAAAGGAGAAAGTCATAATACTGAGATTTTCATGATTTTTTTTTAGAAGTACTGCAAAATCATGGGACATTCCTTCTTTATTTTGTGAATAAGCATCAGTATGAATAATCACATAAAATATAAATAATCACATCTAATTTAAATAGCACAGGGTTATTTGACTGCAAAACATCTAAAACCATGGGAGGTCGCTAGTCTAAGCAGCAATATTACCAAGATTGCAAAATACATTTTTTTTCATACCAAGGGGAAATCCCCCTGCACTGCAAACTATATAAATATATATATATATATATATATATATATATATATATATATATATATATATACATATATATATATATTTGGATCTACTTCACTTACCTGAAAAACCACATCGCCGACATTCACTTCACCGAGACGACTACAATGACAAACCAGAACACTGATATTCAGAACACCGACATTCTGATCCTAGGTAAGTAACTGCTTGGCCATCCCAAAAAAGAAAAAACAAAACTAAACCCACCCATCTGGAGGGCTTTGCCTCCACACACCCCTAACTAAATATACCAACTCTCAGATTGCACTACTATGGGGGTAAGTTCTACAAGATGGCCAAGCAGTTACTTACCTCAGGTCAGAATGTTGGTGTTCTGGATGTCGGTCTTCTGGTTTGGGCATTCGTCTCGGTGAAGTGAATGTCGGCGATGTGGTTTTTTGGGTAAGTAAAGTAGACCCATATATATATATATATATATATATATATATATATATATGTGTGTGTGTGTGTGTGTGTGTGTGTGTGTGTGTGCGTGTGTATACATGATTGCACAAACTCAGAGAAGAGAGAAAGGGAGAAATGAGGAAAATGCAACACTCATTTTCTTGTTCTTCTCTGAATGTAGCCAACATGACATGATGCCAGTGATCTTTTAGGTTTAATGCTCTGAGTATCTATCACCTATCTAGCCATAGACAGTAAGGCTCCATGTCAAAACAGTGTGGATCCAGACCAACTATGGATAGGAGTACTACCTTCTAAAAACAGATGTCAGCAGTTATGCAATACTAGACAGTCTCCCATCTTGGTACACCCATCCCGCACTTTCTATTCAAGTTCTGTATATTTAGAAATATACATATGAAGTTATCAGCACTGAATTAAAGAAAGCAAATACATTTCATACAGACATTAAAGGCATAAGCAGAATTTATAACATTAAGTATTCACTTTAAACAAAAGTAATTTCTTATTTTACCTACCCCCTACTCTTCCCCCCAAGTCTGCCAGTACCATCTGGATGACATCATCCTGTATTTCCATATCTTGTCTTAGTCTTCAGCTGTTTCTTCATTTCTTTCAGCACACTAACTCGCCAATAATTCACTGAAATAAATTGATTAAGCCAGGAATTTGGGTAGCTGGTAGGCCCTCAGAAGCCTTCGGTTTCTAGATTCTCTAAGGTGCATTTTATGAGATGTTTTTAATCTTTTGATCCAATAAAGATCTGAATAAAAATTTTGACTAAGGAAAGAATTAAGTTGTGTAGAATGTTTAAGATTAAAATAATATTCCCAATAAAACAAAACAACAAGTGCTTATGATACACAAGTCATATCTAGAAATAGTGTTTACTTTCCTAACATTCCCAAAACAGTCACCTTCTATGAACTACTTTGGTGTGAGATCAAGATGAAAGTGAAAGAACAAGTGGCTACATGCATACATTTTACACTGTTGTTGTTATTCATATAAACAGCAGGCCTACTAATCCCTACCACCAAAGGAGTGGCATCTGTATATGTCTGTGTTTCTCCTACATGGTACACTCCCTCTAGATAAGCTATAGTAACTTTCTGTGCAAGCCTCTGAGTTCTAACAGTGAGAAAATTAAGGAAAAAAATGGCCACACTGTCTCCAGCCCCCACAGATCTTGTAACACTCCCTTCTGAGTACAAACGTGGGCATGAGTAATTTAGATTGAGGCCTAGTGAATAGGTTGAATCGTCCCTTCTATGTCTGTTTCAAAATCCACTTACACATCTGGCGGTGTGAGTGTTGCCAAGCCCCAAAAAACATGCAGTCTAAATGCTCTGTGATGTATTTTTATTTTATTTTGAAAGATAATTTGCTCACTCTCTTATGAGTCCAGTCTGACTCCTAGAGTGACCCTATGGACAACCACCTCTGTCCTCATAGTTTACAAGGCAAAGGTGTTCCATTACTTGGCCATTTCTCCCCAATTACCATAAATGCTGTTCAAACCCAGCAATGTGAGTACTATTTCATTTATTTCTACAGGGATTACAAATATTGAAATAAAATAGCACACACACTGATAGCCACTTTCTGAACACACAATACAGTCTCACAACAAAAACAGACTTAGCACGAGCAATAAACTTCTCTGCCCTTGAAACCCACATTCATTGAAATGTCATTAAAACCCACATTCAAAGAAAATGCATCTAGCAAGTAGAGAATTAAGTTTACCTTTGGGCTGTTTTTCAAACCATAGGCTCCTTGCACACCTTTTAGGACCATACATATATGTTCACCTTCCCAATTAATTTTCCTTATATTAAATTATATTCCTTATATAATACAGCACTACTTGTTAGCATGTCTTTTAAATTTGTAATTTTGAACATTATTCTCGTAAACAATGAAAAAAAAATGTATAACCCAATAATGAAAAACTACCCATTTGAGAAAATGTCAACGATAAAAGGCCACTCAAACTTCTGTCATTATAATCCACCAGTATCAGTCAAGAAGCACAATCTCTGCAGAAGTAAAAGTCATCCAAATAATTCTACATTAAAGATATCTGTAACTAATGAAGAGGTTGCTACTGACAAACCACTTTACATTTCAGTGTTTCATATACAAATTCAGTGCCTGCTGCCCTTGAAGAATTAATTGCCTAAGTTACATTAAAAAAAAAATTGGTAAACTGGTTATATTGCAATGGAGATTGATTGACAAGCCAACAACAAGTTAATAGTTACTAGGCATCTCATACAAAGAAGGACACACTCAGGAGTGTAGAACCCCTATCCCTCTTAAAATCCATCAACTAATCAGCAATCAAAAGAGCACTCCAATATCAGCACTCCACATACATGGTATGGGAGTAAAATCCACAGCCTTCTCCAAAGGCAATTATGCTAGTAACACAGTTTTCAAATTCTACAGCACAAACAGTGACTGTCGTTTGCTAAACAAGGCAGTTAGTTGCACATTGAAAACAGACTTAGCATGAGCAACAATAAACCTCTCTTCCCTTGAAACTCACAATTCCATTAAAATGCACTGAAAGTAACGATCCCTTGAAAATGCACTGAAACTCATAATTCCCTGAAAATGTACTGAAACTGAAACTCAAAATTCCATCCGCAGTCAGGTAGTTGGTGCAGAAGATTCAAGCTCTTGTCTCCTGTAACCAAGTGACAGGGTTAAGCCTGATCAAGTTATCTGACTAACATGGCCCCCTCTCCAAGCTAGGGCACTGCTTACCATACCTCCATACCTCTCAGCTGCTTAGGAAAACAAATCTGGACAAAGCCTAAAATAATAAGGATACAGTAGCCCACAAATAGGGATAATTTTAAATATTGGTCTTTATACCTTATAAAGTTGCTAGAATTGAAGGAAATGAAGTATGAAACTCAAATGTATGGCATAATTTGGTTATTTCAATCCTCAGTGATTTGCCAGAAAACCACACATTTTATGAGAATAAGCCAAAAATATGATGGAAAAATCTGGACACTTGGGACATATGTTAAACACACACACACACACATGCGCGTGCACACACACACACACACACACACACACACACACACACACACACACACACACCTACTCTCCCTCTCACAAACAAACACTATTGTAAGTCGAACATCAACTGGACTTGTTACTCAGTTCTGCACATCCTAGGTTAATGGAAAATGCAGACCTCCTTTTCTCTTGATGCTGAGAGGTACAGAAATATTAAGTTGACCACTGATTTCCTGAAAAACAATGAAATTATTCCACATATTCAGCTATGAACAAAAACTGTGGAAAATTAAGAATGTAAAATCTAGCCCAATAAAGAGTAAAGAAAAGGGAAAAATGTGGTGCAGTATGGGAAAAAGGGATACACATATCTTAGGTATAATGAAACATCACATAATTTTTCTCTTTTGTTCAGAAATGGATTTAAGTTGAACAGTGTTTTTTTAGCATTGTCGCCTCACAGCAAGAGGTTCTCTGTTTCGATTCTCGGCTGGAGCGCCATCTGTGCGGGGTCTGCATGTCCTCCCCGCGGTCGAATGAATTTAAAGACATGCAGGTAGGTAAGTGCGTGTGTGGGTGTGCCTTCCTTGATGGTTGGGCACCAGGCTGGCAACTTGACATCGTAAAAATTCACTGCCAATCATTAGGGGACCGGAGTTCGGCTGTGGCGACCCCTAACCAGGAACAGCCGAAAGACAGTATTTTGTTTCCAAAATCAGTAAACATGAAGCTTATTGCATTAATGATGTTATGAACAGAACTATTTATAGATCTTGTAAAGAATTAATTTTATTTTTAGTATAACAAAACAAATCAGGAAACTAAAGAGAAACATGGAATTCAAGAGGAAAAAAGGGTCCCAGCTCTGCATAACACAATTCAATATTTCTGCACATATTCAATCCACTACTGATATCTGTGACCTGTAGACTCAAAGTCAGTGTACATTAAAGTAATTGTTTTGAGCCTATGAACCCAAAGTTTTAGCAAACCAGAAGTCTCACTTTATAAGTTGTGGCCATAAACTATCACCACACCACAGTCGCTGTTTATATAGTGTGGGCCCAAAGTCACAGCATTTCAAAGTCTTCATTTGTAGAATATGGAAACAAAAATAACTGCAAACTTTGTTAGCTGTGAACCTAATTATTTTGTACTTTAACCCAGCTGACAGTTCCATGTAGTCCTGGTCCATGTCCTCTCCTAGTCAACACCCTCTCCTAGTCAACGTCACAATTTATAATATCAGGCAGTTCAAGTCTTCTTGGATGCCTCTTACCAGATTTATGCACAATGTCCTCAGCTGCTGGAATTCTGTCACTGTGTGCATGCATCAATGCCAAACCAGTGAGCCTGTCTTCAGTCATAGCTGAACATCTGTATTTCTTGATAAGCCGAAGTCTGCTGACTGCTCGTTCACATTCACAACTGGTGATGGGAAATGTCCCACAGATCTTTAGAACTGTGCTTATGTTTGGAAACAGACATGGGTCACAGTTTTTTAAGGAATCAATAATGTTGTCTGGAAGCACATCAGAATGCCTCCACTTGATGTGCCAAGTGTGCAGCTTTGCTTGAAAACCATCAGACTGAGGCAGGTCGTCTGAGAAGAAGTTCAGGTCCAGTGTTCTAATATTAAAGTTATGCTGCTCCTGCATCATTATTTTTGGGATGAGCTGTAAAGCAAGTGTTGCTCTCTGATGGCAGCTGGGAAAACCTATCATGAATTTCTGAAAGTAGGTGGTCTACAAAAGGAATGGCCACAGCCCTGCAGAAGTACTCTTCGGGATTCTCTGCTACTACATTACTTCTGTGCATCTGCCTTGTTGTTGTTCTGGGTTTACTTGGCAGGACTCCTACTTTTGATTCAATTGTCATGGTTTCCTGATACCACATGGAATGATGTTCTTCAATGTTCTCTCAAACATCTTTCAGGACAGTTTGTCTGAAGTTAACATAATTCATGGCATTTACCACATCCAGGGCTGATCCCCACAGTGAAGTATTCAAGGCTAGCAAATAATGAAGACATTTTGCTGTGATAACAAGACATGCAATGAATTCAAAACTTGAAATGTTCTTCACCATAGCATTTGCTTGTCCAATGTCTTCACATCAACTAGACTGCTGAGCAACTTGTTCTAAGGCACAGACAATTGCTTGGTGCAAGGAAATAAAGACTTCAAAGGCATCATGTCTTTCAATCCATCTGGTGTGGCAAAAACTCCACAGTTTAACTTTGCTGACATCACAGTGTGCAATCTCTTCTTTTAGTATAGCGTCTGTCTTTGAATCGCACAGTCTCTTCTGCTGCTCCCGTCATATTGCAAATTAGCTGATTATCACAGGCTGCTACAATGCATCTGTTTAGCTGATGGGATCCATATCAAAACCACAAGGCCTTTAGATACTCTGT